>NW_027494685.1:0-186743 GCF_021521415.1 Bidens hawaiensis | reverse complement strand
ATAATAATTTACTTATTAATTATGCTAACTTATAATCAAGACTTAAAACAAATCATTAAAACAATAATCTTATTTATAGGTTAACTTGTGCTTGTTTAAAGTTGGTTCTTGCTTTATCTTACACCGCATCGTTTATCAAGTGAGTAATCTCGTACCTAATCCCTTTTTATTTTTAATGTTTTGGGATGTTCATGTGTTCATACAAACTTAGAGTCTTAAACTTGTTTATGAACTTTAGTCGCGCAGTATCCCATGTGTTGAGGACGTAGACTTGGCTGTTTATTTGTATGTGTGGATCATTAACCGTCTTGTCGGTCTATTCCGCAGTTCTCATGGTACCATTAGATGAACACGGGAGAACTATCGTTTATGATTTTCTCTTTTGTTTGCACATGCACAGTTTGTCTTGTTTGTGAGCTCAATTGTGAGCACTGGCAGTCTATGAATCTTAGAGTTGATCCCGATCAGATTACACCCCTGTTGAAAACCAGACATACACATGATGCGCGAAGATTTATTGTTATCTATGTATTGTATTAAACTTGATTTCTCACCAACACGCAAGTGTTTGACGTTTTATTTTAACACATGTTCAGGTTTGCAGTAGCTGTTTTGGAGCTTGTGGACACGTAGGAAGTTTTCTTTATTTTGGACCTATATTAAAATGTATCAAGACAAGTTTTTGCTGTTCGAATACTATGATTCATAATATATTGATTTATGATGATTTATGTTATCTTGTTTACTTTGCGCGTGCGCGAATGAATGTATTTATTAAATATTGACACCCAATAGTGTCACGAGTAATGAAACAATATGTGGCGCCCCGATGTATAATCCGCCTTTGGTCGGGGTGTTACAGATTGGTATCAGAGCTCGTTGACTTTAGGATAGGTGGTTAGACGTAACGGCCTAGAATACCTAAGAGTCCCTTCTCGCGCATGAGAGAAATCTCATGTTTGCGCGCTTATTGTTAATTGCTCGTTATTTATGAATATGCTCGCGCCTGCGCAGTATATGATTTTATGTTTTATTTCGCGATATTTCGATTTTTGTTGAATTTCGATTTTTATTGATTTTACTTGCATATTCGTTTGTTGGATTTGAAAATCCGAAAAGTCATTGTGATACATGAATAGTTGATTTTCAAATTCCATTTACGATTATGTTCTGAGGTTGGAGACTTGAAAAGTCATGGTGATACATGAATTGTCAACCTCCAATACTCATTTTCTTGTATATTTTATATTGAGGATTGAAAAGTCATGGTGATACATGAATCGTCAATCTCCAATACTCGTTTGCTCGTATATTTTAAATTGGGAATTCGGAAAGTCATGGTGATACATGAATTGTCGATTCTTGATTCGAATTTGTTACCTTTATTAAGTCTGCATTTAGGGTCATTTATTTTTCTTTAATTCTTGACAGTAACTGACTCCGCGAAACCAAGCTTTTCAAGGTTATACTTTGCGCTAAAACCAAGATATTAACTAAAATTAAAACTTTTATAGAATGCCTCCGCTATCAGCTCGCCATCTCAAGAAGAAAGAAGCCGCGCGCAGACGTTCGCTGCAACGTTCCCAGGAAATGGCCGCCGCAATAGCCCAAGCTTTGAGCCAAAACAATACCAACACCTCTGGTTACAACGTTAAGTCCTTTAACGCGGGTAACCCTCCAAAGTTCACAGGTCTTGAAGGAGCCACCGTGATGCTCCAGTGGCTTGAGAAAATAGAAAACACTTTCCTCCACACCCAATGCCCCTCAGACAGACGAACCCTGTATGCTTCCAGTGTCCTGGAATCTAGAGCGCTTACATGGTGGAATAGAGTAGCTCACGCGCGTGGCGCAGAAGCTGCTTCTAACATGACATGGGAGGAATTCAAGGAAATTCTGACGCGAGAATTCTGCCCTCCCAACGAAGTTAAGCGCCTGGAGGAGGAATTTTGGAATCTTAAGCAGAACAGTGGCGAAGCGCGCGAGTACGCGACGCGTTTCCATGAACTAAGCCTGCTTGTCCCTCACCTTGTTACCCCTTCCCGCCGAGCCATAGAGAAATTCCTTGGGGGTCTCCCCATGGAAATTCAAGATTCTGTATGGGCCAGAAACCCAGTAACCCTCTCTGACGCCATCGAGTTGGCCGCTGTGCTCAGCGACAACCATGTCAGAGCAGAAACCCTGTTCCTGCGGGGATCTGAGAAGACCAAACTCACCAAGACTGTTCTTGAACCAACAGAAACCAAACCAGAACCCTCACACCATAACAACCAGAAACGTAGGCGCAGACAAGCTTACGCGCTTACCAACCCGCCCATAGTCCAGCAACCCGCCTACCAACATCCAGTTTATGCGCCTAACCCACTGTCAGCCTACCCAACTCCCCCTATAGTCCACAACTATGCCTTAACCAATCC
Organism: Bidens hawaiensis; assembly: GCF_021521415.1. NCBI lineage: Eukaryota > Viridiplantae > Streptophyta > Magnoliopsida > Asterales > Asteraceae > Bidens > Bidens hawaiensis. The sequence goes on along the minus strand of NW_027494685.1, from coordinate 184,329 downwards.
AGCACTCCCTGCCCCGCCAACTAAGAAACCTTACACAGGAAACCACCCCTTTTGCCCAACCTGTAGACTCCACCACCCACCTCAAGTCCCATGTCGACTTTGTAACCGATGTGGCCGCGCTGGTCACCTTGCCGAATACTGTAGAGTCCCTCCCGCCAACCCAATTGCGCCAACACCACCAGTCTACCCGCAGAACCCACAACCAACCTACCAAAACCCACGACCCAGATCGTGCTATAACTGCGGTGATCCCAGTCATTTCCGGAACGCGTGCCCGAGGCTACAAGTGCAAATCACACAAGCGAATCCGGTGAGCCAGATTTCAAACCAAGTGACGCGTGGACGAGCTTTTAATATAACCGCGCACCAAGCGCAAGCGAATAATGACGTAGTTAATGGTACATTTTTGCTTAACGGATTTTATGCTTCTGTTCTTTTTGATACTGGCGCCGATCGAAGTTTTATCTCTCGCGCCTTCGAGCAGAAGCTTGCGCGACCGCGCGATAACTTAAAAGAAGATTTTTCAGTTGAATTGGCTAATGGCGAAACTGTTTTAATTAACTCAGTGATTAAAGATTGCATGCTTAACCTTAACGAAAACGATTTTCTAATCGATCTCATCCCCATGCCTCTTGGAAGTTTTGATGTTATCATTGGTATGGACTGGCTTTCGAAGAATCGCGCCGAAGTTATTTGCGCCAAGAAGATGATTCGCATACCTCGAGAAAATGGTGATCTTCATATTTACGGCGAGAAACCCTCCCGCGGTCTTAAACTTATGTCCTGCGCCGAAGCCCGAAGACTCATGCGGAAGAGGTGTATTGCATTTTTAGCCCATGTGGTCAAACCTGCTGAAGAAAAGAAGAAGCCTCGCGATATCCCTGTTGTGCGTGATTTCCCTGAAGTTTTTCCTGATGATCTTCCTGGTATCCCTCCCGCTCGTGAAGTCGAGTTCCGTATTGATCTTGTCCCTGGTGCTTCTCCCGTAGCTAAATCTCCTTACCGTCTTGCGCCCGCTGAGATGCAAGAATTGGCAAGCCAACTTCAAGAGTTGACTGCTAAAGGATTCATTCGCCCTAGCTCTTCGCCCTGGGGTGCTCCGGTGTTGTTCGTTAAAAAGAAAGATGGATCGTTTCGCATGTGTATTGATTACCGCGAGTTGAACAAACTCACCATTAAAAACCGGTATCCCTTACCGCGTATTGACGACCTCTTTGATCAACTCCAAGGTGCCTCTTGTTTTTCCAAGATTGATCTCCGCTCTGGCTATCACCAGTTGCGCATCCGCGATGAAGATGTTCCGAAGACTGCTTTTCGAACTCGTTATGGCCATTTTGAATTCTTGGTCATGTCCTTCGGTTTAACCAACGCACCCGCCGTTTTCATGGATCTAATGAATCGGGTATGTAGGCCTTTCTTGGATAAATTCGTGATCGTGTTTATCGATGATGTTCTGGTGTATTCTAAGACCAAGGCCGAGCATGAGCAACATCTCCGATTGGTATTGCAAAAGCTTAGAGCTGAGCAACTCTATGCTAAGCTTTCCAAGTGTGAATTCTGGTCTGATGAAGTACAGTTTCTTGGTCATGTTGTAAACAAGATGGGTATTCATGTCGACCCATCCAAAATTGAAGCAATCAAGAACTGTATTACGCCGACCACTCCTTCTGAGATCCGTTCCTTTCTGGGCTTAGCTGGTTATTACCGGCGCTTCATTTCGAACTTCTCAAAGATCGCATTGCCTTTAACAGCTCTAACGCACAAAGGTAAACCGTATATTTGGGGCTCGAAGCAAGAAGCCTCCTTTCTAACGCTCAAGCGTTTGTTGTGTGAAGCTCCTGTCCTTGCGCTACCTGAGGGTAATGATGATTTTGTCGTGTACTGCGATGCCTCCAACCAAGGTCTCGGTTGTGTTCTTATGCAACGAGGCAAGGTTATCGCTTACGCATCAAGGCAACTCAAGGTTCATGAAAAGAATTATACAACTCACGATCTCGAACTTGGTGCAGTCGTATTTGCCTTGAAGATCTGGAGACACTACCTTTATGGTACTAAGTGTATCCTCTACACTAACCATAAAAGCCTTCAGCATATCTTTGATCAAAAGGAACTTAACATGAGGCAACGCCGATGGAACGAACTCATCAGCGATTACGATTGTGAGATCCGGTATCATCCTGGTAAGGCTAATGTGGTAGCCGATGCGCTCAGCCGAAAACCCTGCCAACTTAACTGTATTTTGCCGCACACGCAGCTTCACTTTGCGCCGATCCAAAGCAACCTTGAATCGCGTATTCGTGACGCGCAGCGCGCATCCATCAGTAATGGTAACCTTCGCGCCGAGTTAGCGTGTGGCGCGGAAGCACATTTTGTCCCTAATCTGAGTGGGATTCTCTGCTATCTCGATCGCATCTGGATTCCCTTTGATGAGAATCTTCGCGCTGATATCCTGAGTGAAGCGCACAAATCTCGGTATTCTATTCATCCCGGCGCTGATAAGATGTACAAGGATTTGCGCATTACTTATTGGTGGCCCGGTATGAAAAAGGATATTGCTGTGTTCGTAGCTAGATGCCTGACTTGTTCTAAGGTAAAAGCTGAACATCAACGCCCATCTGGTTTGCTCGAACAACCAGAAATTCCTACGTGGAAATGGGAATGTGTAGCGATGGACTTTATTACCAAGTTACCTTTGACAGCAAGCAAACATGATAGCATTTGGGTAATAGTGGATCGGTTGACTAAGTCTGCTCACTTTTTGCCCATTCGTGAAAACTACCGTGTTGAGCATCTCGCGCAGCTTTATGTCAAGGAAATTGTCTGCCGCCATGGTACTCCTTTGAGCATCATATTCGATCGCGATGGCCGTTTTATATCTCGCTTTTGGAAATCTCTCCAATCTGCGCTAGGAACTCGCTTGGACATGAGTACGGCATATCATCCTCAGACTGACGGTCAGTCTGAGCGAACTATTCAAACTCTTGAGGATATGCTCCGATCTTGTGTTCTTGATTTTGGAGGTAATTGGGATTCGCACCTGCCTTTGATCGAGTTCTCTTATAATAACAGCTATCATTCCAGTATCGGTATTGCCCCATTTGAAGCACTTTACGGTCGTAAGTGCCGCTCCCCGATTTGTTGGAGCGAAGTGGGAGAAGCTCAAATCACAGGACCCGAACTTGTTCAAGAGACAACTGATAAAATCGCCAAGATCCGTGATCATCTGCTGACTGCCAGAAGCCGACAGAAGAGTTACGCAGATCGCAGGCGAAAGCCTCTCGAATTTCAAGTTGGTGATCTTGTTCTCCTCAAAGTATCGCCCTGGAAGGGTGTTGTCCGCTTTGGGAAGAAATGTAAGCTTGCTCCTCGTTATGTTGGACCATTTAAGATTCTCGCGCGTGTAGGAAAAGTTGCCTACAGACTTGACCTGCCGCCCGCGCTCAGTAATGTGCATCCAACGTTCCATGTATCCAATCTCAAGAAGTGTTTAGCCGACGAGAACCTTCACATTCCACTTGATGAAGTTCAAGTTGATGAATCCATGCATTTCGTTGAGAAGCCTGTTGAGATTATGGATCGCGAGGTAAAGCAAACCAAGCGCAGTCGCATCCCTATCGTGAAAGTTCGCTGGGAGTCCAAGCGCGGAGCCGAGTTTACATGGGAAAGGGAAGATCAGATGAAGATCAAGTACCCGCACCTGTTCTCTGCGCAACCTACTTCGAGATAAATTTCGGGACGAAATTTCTTAAAGTAGGGGAGACTGTGACATCTGACCCGATCCGACCCAACCCAGGTACCCGTTTCTCTGACCCGATCTCTTTCTTTTATGATTTAATATTTATTTATACTTATATTTTACTTTTAATAATAATAATATATTTTCCTTCCCGCCTCTTTCTCTCTCTTTCTTTCCGCCGTCCCTCTTCTTCTCTCTTTCCGCCTTCTTTTCCCTCTTGTCGCCGTCCCGCCCTTACGCCTTGTTTCCCTCTTTTTCTTCTAACTCTTTGCTTGTCCTTTGTTCCTTCCCGCCTAAGGTTGTCTGCGCAGCTCCACGCGCCAGACTCCTTACAAGGAAGCCTGCGTGAAGACCACCTGTTACTGCGATACGCGAGACGAACTGTCCCCTCAGCGCGCTAAGGATTTTAGTTCTTCCCGCGGCGCGCTATGGATACCGTTCTTCCCGCGACGCGCTAAGGAATATAGTTCTCGCGACGCGCTTAGAATTGAAGTTCTTCCCGCGGCGCGCTTAGAAATGTAATTCTTCCCGCGACGCGTTAAGGTTGGTTCTGTCTGCCTTCGCGCTCGCGCACTTTGCCTTCGCACTCCATGCCTTCTCGCACTTAACCCTGGAGTCTTTTCTCTTGTTTAATCTAGCCGTTAGCTTATGGGTTGTCTTATCTCCTGTACTGTTGACCTAATCTGCTTTATGTCTGAAAAGTTACTTTCGGCGCAGCATGCGCACCAACCCCATTGGTTGGCAGAAAAAGTGACTGACATTATCTTTTGAGATCTGTTTTTCCATGCTTGACCAGTACCTTTATCTGAACCGCCCATGTCTTTTTACTGTTAACCTGTCAGCTTTTTCTCTTTTCCCTGCTACCATATCTTTTGATATCTTTTGCTTTTGGAATCTTTTACTTTTTGGAGATCTTTTCCCCTTTTCTAGGGATTGTGTTCCCTAGGGTTTCCCTATAAATAATAATATTTTTTTCCTAACACATCACACACAAACACTTAATTTAACTTCCTCCTTGCTCTCTCTGCCGTCTTCCTCCCTGTTCTGCCCTGCTTTTCCAGTAATATATTATATATAATAATTTACTTATTAATTATGCTAACTTATAATCAAGACTTAAAACAAATCATTAAAACAATAATCTTATTTATAGGTTAACTTGTGCTTGTTTAAAGTTGGTTCTTGCTTTATCTTACACCGCATCGTTTATCAAGTGAGTAATCTCGTACCTAATCCCTTTTTATTTTTAATGTTTTGGGATGTTCATGTGTTCATACAAACTTAGAGTCTTAAACTTGTTTATGAACTTTAGTCGCGCAGTATCCCATGTGTTGAGGACGTAGACTTGGCTGTTTATTTGTATGTGTGGATCATTAACCGTCTTGTCGGTCTATTCCGCAGTTCTCATGGTACCATTAGATGAACACGGGAGAACTATCGTTTATGATTTTCTCTTTTGTTTGCACATGCACAGTTTGTCTTGTTTGTGAGCTCAATTGTGAGCACTGGCAGTCTATGAATCTTAGAGTTGATCCCGATCAGATTACACCCCTGTTGAAAACCAGACATACACATGATGCGCGAAGATTTATTGTTATCTATGTATTGTATTAAACTTGATTTCTCACCAACACGCAAGTGTTTGACGTTTTATTTTAACACATGTTCAGGTTTGCAGTAGCTGTTTTGGAGCTTGTGGACACGTAGGAAGTTTTCTTTATTTTGGACCTAGATTAAAATGTATCAAGACAAGTTTTTGCTGTTCGAATACTATGATTCATAATATATTGATTTATGATGATTTATGTTATCTTGTTTACTTTGCGCGTGCGCGAATGAATGTATTTATTAAATATTGACACCCAATAGTGTCACGAGTAATGAAACAATATGTGGCGCCCCGATGTATAATCCGCCTTTGGTCGGGGTGTTACACGAATCCAGCAAAGTGACCTGGTACATTTGGGGTCATACACGAGAAATTCGAGACATGAGGTCTCACTTGCCACAAACTGGTGATTTTGCCATGGAATTGTCTGGATATATGATGAATGGCTTGATCCGCAACAAAGAAGAAGATAAGAGAGTTGTTCCAGCAAGTAGGGGTGTGCAGATTTAGGTCCGAACTGAAAAACCCAACATAACCGACCCTAAAATAACCGAACCCAAACCGACTTTATACTTCCTTGGTTTTTTTCGGTCTTAATTTATTCATATGTTCGATCTCGGGTCGGATTCGGGTCGAGAACCGGTGAAAACCTGACTAACCGAGAGAGACTGATAGTAGAAAGTACAATCTGGTGTTGTGCCTCTCGGCAACTGTGTTGGTGAGGTTTTGCTCTGATTGGTTTATGCTTGCATCTTATAGGGTCGAAATGAGTGACCAGAGATGCAAAATCACAAGCTTCCAACTGTCAATACTCTTCCATGGTCGTAGAAGAAGCGCGTGATACATGAAGGCATGAGAATAATAGTTTTTTGGTTTGAAAGAGTTGTAACAGAGTGAAGAGAAAATATACTAATAATATCAATAAGAAAAGCGAAGAGAATGAGAGTTGCCTTTCTCTATACCTAAAATAAAAAATAAAATTAAAGTTGAAGGTTAAAAGTAATAAAATATATATGGTTATTATGTTGCGTAAAAAGTAAGCCAATATCATATTTAAAGTATCATAATGGCAGAATTTGGAAATCATAAAACATACATGTGTATAGCTTTGAAAGATGGTGAAAAGAGGCCATACTTCATAAACTTAAATAGATTTTTAGGGAATCTATGCAAATTAAAAGTTATGTTCTCAAAATGCTTCTTCTCTCTCTTTCATTGTTTATCATCCCACTTCTCTGTCACCTTGAAGAAGATGATGAGTTCGTCGTATCTACCGTCCCACAGGCTCACCATCTTCTGCAACACCTTCATAAACAGTTTGCTTGATGAATATGGCCGCAACAAAACGGTTTCGGTCCTTTTATATCTACCCGGAGCACCAAAACCGATGATACCCGAACCCGAAGTGAGTCAAACAGGCCGGTTTTTGGGTTTCAGTCCGGGTCGGGTGTTTCCCGGTTCGGGTCGGTCAAACTCATATGCACACCCCTACCAGCAAGCGACGCCAAGGGAAAAGGAAGCACCAGATTAGGCAAGGGCATCGAACAACACAAAGGTGGATCCAACTCCAGCTATTCACAGTGCAAGATCTGCAAGAAGTACCACAAGGGTCCTTGCCATTGCGCTTCGTCCGCTTCGACATGCAAAGGCCGATTGTTGGAAGAAGCCAATGACTTGCTACAATTGCAAGGAAATGGACCATCTCAATTTTAAATGCCCCAAGAAACAACCCGCTACTGGTGGTGCGGGAGGGAGTAGCCAGAACAATGAGCCAAAAAAGGGGAACGCTAGGGTTTTTCTTCTCGATACCAAGAAAGCGGTTGACATGCCGGAAACCATCACCGGTACGTTCTTAGTTAACGACACTTATGCTAGAGTTTTATTCGATTCAGGTGCAAATTTAAGTTTGATAGATTATAGCTTTTGTAGTCTATTAAACAAACCTCTAAAGAAATTTAATAAAACTTTAAACGTCGAGACCGCAAATGGTGAAGTAGTTAAAGTTTCTGCGGCCCTAGAAAACGGAAGAATCTTGTTAGCCGGTTATGTTTTACCCGTCCAACTTTTACCCATGACTCTTTCCGGTTTGATATAGTGCTCGGAATGGACTGGTTATCCGATAACTATGCCCGTATCGGTTGCAATAGCAAAACCATATAACTTCGAGCCTTAGACAACCGAACCATTCGAATCCAGATAGACAAAGACGATGGCCGAGTTAGCATAATCTCCATGATTAGAGCTAACATGTGTTTGAACCAAGGATGCGTAGCAATCATGACCGAATAATCAAAAACAAAAAAGATAAAAGAAGTGCCAATTGTCTCCGAATTTTCTGACGTTTTTTCCGAAGAACTGCCAAGAATTCCTCCCGATCGAGAACTCGAATTAGAATAGACCTCATGTCTGGAACCGCTCCAATAGCCAAAGCCCCATATTGTTTAGCGCCAGCCGAAATGAAGGAATTAAAGAAGCAGTTAGACGAGCTACTCGATAAATGATTCATCCATCCAAGTTCATCACCATGGGGAGCGCCAATTCTTTTCGTCAAAAAGAAGGATGGATCGATGCGGATGTGCATCAGTTATTGAGCCTCGAACAAAGTAACTACTAAGAACCGATAGCCATTACCACGAATTGACGACCTATTCGATCAATTACAAGGAGCAAGTTATTTCTAGAAAATAGATTTACGTTCGAGCTAGCACCAATTAAATGTCCAAGCCGAAGATATCCCGAAGACTGACTTTCGAACAAGGTATGGACATTATGAGTTCATGGTCATGCCGTTCGATCTCACTAATGCCCCAGCCGCGTTCTTGGACATGATGAACCGAATTTGTAAACCTTACTTGGATAAATCTTTTATCGTATTCATCGAAGATATACTTATTTACTCTAGGTCAAAGGAAGAGCACGAAGTGCATCTTAGAATCTTGCTCGATTTACTTCGAAACGAAAAGTTGTATGCCAAGTTCTCGAAGTGAGAATTTTGGCTTCACGAAGTGAAATTTCTTGGTCACATCATTAACATGAACGGAATTCAAATAGATCCCGTGAAGATTGAAGCCATTTCAAAATGGAAGATTCCAAAATCTCTGACCGAAATCCGAAGTTTCTTAGGTTTGGTCGGACACTATTGAAGATTCATCGAAAATTTCTCCCGTATAGCCATTCCTCAAACCTCGTTAACCCGTAAGAATGCCAAGTTTGAATGCGGAACCAAACAGCAAGAAGCGTTCTATTTGCTTAAACAAAAAATCACAAACGCGCCTATACTGGCCTTTCCAGAAGGTACAGAGGATTTCCTTGTCTTTAGCGACGCGTCCCATTCCGGTTTGGGTTGCATACTAATGCAAAGAAAGAAAGTTATCGCTTACGCTTCTCGAAAAATCAAGGTACACGAAAAGAACTACAAAACTCACGATCTAGAGTTAGGCGCCATAATCTTTGCCTTAAAGTGATGGAGGCATTATCTCTATGAAGTTAATTTTGTCGTGTACACTGATCACAAAAGTTTGAAACACATCTTTGATCAGAAATAACTCAACATGCGTCAAAGGATATGGATGGAAACATTGAACGATTACGACTGTGAAATCATTTATCACAAGGGATAAGCCAACGTCGTGGCTGACGCCCTAAGCCGAAAAGAACATGAGAAACACAAGAGAGTTAGCGCATTAAGATTAGAACTCCAAGTAGATTTAATCAAGCAAATCAAATTAGCCCAACACCAAGCAATCGAAGAAAAAAATTTCCGATGAAAAGTGTAACGCCACATTTGACTCATTATTCAAAGGAGACGACAGTATACTTAGACTTGGAAACAGGATTTGGGTACCAATCGTAGGAGAATTACGAGAAAAGATAATGAGCGAAGCCCATAAATCCAAGTACATGGTGCACCTGAGTAGTGAAAAAATGTACCAAAATCTCAAGTCAAACTACTGGTTGTGTAAGTCCTGTGAACGGATCTTTCAATATGATATCAACTATCTCGATGTTATTGCAGAATATAACACGAGATAATTCAAGACAATTAACCAAGAACACACAAATCACACCAAGGAAAGCTTCAAAATATACTTATATTATGTCAAATGCTTAAGCAAGCTTTACACAAAACTCGTCCAACTCGTCTCTCTTGAAAGGCCAACATAAACCCTATACAAAACATCTATATATATGGGAAACCATAACCTAGCCCAACAATAAGCCCAATCCCACCGAGATCACAAGTTGATCTCGGTTTACATACGCACATACAAAACACACATTACATTAAGCATAGACTAAGTACAAACCAACTATATGTGGACCCAACAAGTGGAACGGAATGAAAAAGGATATCGCTTTGCATGTAGCAAAATCTTTGACATGTTTAAAAGTCAAAGCCGAACATCAAAAGCCCTCGGGATTGCTTCAGCAACCCGAACTTCCCGTTTGAAAGTGGGAAATGATAACCATGGATTTCATTACAAAACTCCCAACGACCCCACATCAACATAATGCAATATGGGTTATCGTCGATAGGTTAACCAAATTCGCTCATTTCATACCTATCAAAGACACGTATTCGATGGATAGATTGATGCGAATTTATGTAAACAGCATTGTTGCATTGCACGGTATGCCTCTATCTATCATTTCTGATTGAGACAGTCGATTCACGTCTCATTTTTGGGACAGTTTTCAACAAGCGTTAGGAACCCAACTGAACTTTAGCACTGCTTATCATCCCCAAACTGATGGGCAGAGCGAAAGAACAATTCAAACGCTTAAGGATTTGCTCCGCGCTTGTGTGATCAATCTATGTGGAAGTTGGGATGACCAGTGGTCGTAGAGGAGGGTGCGAAGCACCTGACATGCACACGCACGGACATAGGCGAAGTGCGATGGGCGCAATGTGGCGCTTAAATGGCGCACTTCGCACGCTCGCATCGTCGCGAGCCGCTTGTAAGTTATTCAAAAAAAATTGGCGACTGTCGCGATACGCGATGAAACTTTAAGTAACCCATTGCGATACCCAACGTGGAGGTTACACTGACATAACACGTGGCGTGTCACGTGGCCTAGCTAAGGCTGACTTGGCAAATTTATGGGTCTCGACAAGATACGCGATGGCCTTATTATTGGCCCATCACGATACGCGACCGGACTAGAAATCAGCTATAAAAGGGACATAAATCAGCCTTCACTTCTCGTCCCAAAAAAATCAGATTTCTCTCTCAATTTTCTTATATTAAGAAGTTGGTATAATATCCGAGTAGTCATAACCGATACCCTGTCCGATCGAAAGAAACTTTTTATAAACGAATCCGAAAGCTCTGCATGTACAAGGTAAGACATACCATCGTGTATAGTTTCTAATCTCGTGATTATCGTTATAATTATTGGGTTTATACTAATTTAGATACACTACATTATGTTTAATCTAGGTGTTTAACTTAGGTGTTTAATACTATGAAGCGCTCGTTAATTGTAAACTTACAAGGTGAGACATTCGAATTTTTATACAACTCACATTTGCGTGAGACAACTGGTTTTTCAATAATGTCATGATGATTTTTAAACTTATAAAACTCATGACAGATAGTTCAAATGATTTCAAAGTATTTTCAAAAAGTTTTAATTACATTCTAGTGATTCAATCTCTGTAGACTTACAGGATGGTTACTATTGATATCGTGGGGTTTTGTATACAAGGCTTTCATATTAGGCTATTACACATTATTTATTGGACAAATTAAACAATATGACCATAGTGACAGATACGGTCGAGTGGCAAGTGCATTTCGGTAATTTATAAGCAGACAGATGTAAAAACATCTTAATGTTGTAACTGTAAAATGTGACATTTACATGTGAATGCTCTCACAAGTATTTCTTGTTGATCAAATATTTGTAAACATGTTTCAGGTGACTTATTAGAGACAAATGAATGATCTTTGCGGGCTTCCAGCTTAAATAAGTGGTTTGTCACCAAAATAAAGAAACTTATTTTGTAAATTAGGGTTTATCTCTATAAAACTGATGTTTGTATAAAAATGGGTTTTATTACCTGTTTATGAAACGAGAATCATGGTGTTTTATAACTCTGGTCATTTTTCTAACTACAGTTCTGATGAAATATTCCGCTGCAATTTATGTCAATAAACACCGATACCATCACTCGATGTTCACGACTCCTCCCGGGGTATAGGGTTCACCGGGCTGTTACAATACAGGTGTGTGTGTGTGTCATATTACAATCAATACAACTTCTAGTTATAGTTACAATGGTTAAAACAAGTAATAGTAATAAACAATAATCAACATTAACTGCTTGGCTAGGATCCTGAAGCGGTTACGGTTTGCATATCTTCATCATTAAACACTTGTAATTGCCTCCAACGACCCTTATCCTTAATGGTTTGACCGAGTCTTCAGCTGAACATTAATTATCGGTCGTTGCCTGCAAGACCAAGTCTAGAGAGAAATGATAATGATAGTTAATAACAAAACTTACTGAGGATCCCGTCTGTCTGTGATCCTGATGTATTGCGAGCAATGTTGTAAAAGTAGGTTTCCAAGGCCGAGTACTCCCCGAGTAATCGCTACAAGGTATGTTGTCGAGACGAGTTTCTTTAATTCCGTCTAGTTACTAAGAATTGACTAAAGGTGGTCAACCTTAGTCAGAATTGCAACTAGTCGGTGAACTTGAGCCGATTTTGGCTTTAAAAAATAAAACATAACTCGTATTTCTTTAAAAGGAAAGAATAAATATCATTTTTTTACTTAATGACTAACATTTTTTTAGAATAATTTATTATTTAAAAGTGTTTTTTCTTATTTATATTGATCTTTACCTATTTTGTTATAAATATGAGTAAATTTGTTATATTCGACATAAATATAATATCCAAAAACTAATTTTCTTTATATGTACCAAGTCCGAGTACTCCGAGTACACCCAACTCCCCAGTCGACTGCCTATGGTCCGCTAGCGACTTTTGTAACCATGACTACGAGGATTCTCTTGAGGATTTTGCATGTCAGGATACTTGAAATTTCTACCCATAACAGTAATGTTATTTTCAAGCCTTTTGATGCTCAATTTTAAGTCGGATTTGGTGTTGAAGAAATGGGTTTACTTTCCTTAACATCCTTTTAAGATCAGTTTTTCTTATTCTTTTCCCAACTTGACTACCAACTTTTTTAAAGTTACTAGTCTAAGTTTTGCTTAGCCTATGACTTGGAGGGTTCTCTTTGAGTACATTGGCTTTGGTTTTCAAGTGGGACCCGAATTAATTAATAGTCTTTCTATTTTTTGTCCTTTGAATTGTAAATGAGTGGATCGTAGGAATTTTGGGTTTGCATTAACATTTAATTAATTTAATGGTAAGGGTATTTGAATAACATCATACGCAATTAACAACGTCACAATAAACGTCCATTCATTTTAAGGATCAGACGTGTTGAGTTTGTGCAAACTATTGTAATTCAATCTATATAACGGTATTAAAAAAAAAACTAATTTTGTGAGTCATGGAGTTGCAACATCATTGAGTTGCAACCCTTATCCAAGGTACTACATTCTACAACAATCTATTTGGGTGTTAGAGGTATATAGAGACTTGTGGAGGAATGGATCAACGTGGCCAAGGAGTGTCTTAAGGTCATGTTGAAGAGTATTCAGAGACGTAAAAGGCATGTATGAAGATTCGTGAATGAAATATTATTTATTTAAATATATAACTAAATTTATATAAACAAAAGTACATAAAAGTCATTAAAAAAACAATACATAAAAATAGTATTCTCAATTCCAATAACTTATTAATTTTTGTTTGCACTTGTAGCATGTCTTTGTCATTAACAGTAATAGCTCTCAAGTCTCAACATCTTCTGCCATTTTGAACACATTTGGTGTACGGAACAATCTCTTGAATAAAAGAATCAAACACTCGTTTCCAAAAAACCGAAATTTCTTGGTTTATGGTGTCTAGGTTCTCCAAAACATGGACCAAAGTCTTTGTAAACACTACTTCTTCAAATCTTCTTGGTAGTTCCAGGGCCTTGGCTGCCTCCTAACACTCGGTCCGGGAACAGGACTTGGTTGAAAATTGTTTGTAGAGTATAATATGAAAATATGGTATTAACATCTTAGATACCCGTATAAAATCTTTAAAGTTTCACTTAATCTGAGCTGACTTTTGAATCGGATACCGGTTACATACTAATCTAGTTGAGTTCACTTAAACCAAATACTTGATCAATAAGTGAATCGAACAGGGTGGCTGAATAAGATTTTCATTTTTTTTTTGTATTTTCTTCTCATCTACCGACTAAGGTGTTTCTTTAAGTTACAATTAAAAAGTTTAAAATATTTTCATATATTTTATTAATTATATATGATAAAATTTTTAAAATATTTTTGATCTCTCGTTCCATTATTCAAAAAAATTCAATTAACAAAACCAAAAGATTCTCCTACGTAAAGGTGGGGCCGTATACGAGATTTGTTTTATAGTATGATCATGCGTAGTCAAAACTGGGTACATCCGGACATTTTACGTCACGTGACGTCTAGTCAACTTTTGGGCATTTTGCAAAAAGTGGGTATAGTGGGAAAAAGACCTCAAAACGTTTCTCTCATCCCCATCTCTCTACCACTCCCTCACAAAAACCTAAAAATTTGTGTCATACCCATGGTTTGTAGAAAATGCTATTGCCAAAACGCGATGCCAAGGGGGGGGGGGGGGTGCCTCGGCGTTTTCAACCCAATATGCCAAAATGTAGGCCGACTACGGATGGTCATATAAGTGACTAAGTGGTAAAATTTAATAGAGAAATACGGTAAAAATCCGAAAGATTATCAACTGTGTTCTTGACTCCTTGAGAATTGGATTCATGCCGACGTAAAAATATTAAAGTTGCTTAAATAAATCAAAATGTTTAAATAATTTTATATATTGTTTTCCTGTTTTCAATTTAAAGGTCCTTGATTTCATGGGCTGTTGGTGATTTCTGTAATCGTATATCTTAGGAATATCGGAGAGTCATGAAACACTTTCAAATCAAAACTATTTGTTGGTTCCCAAATGTTTTGATCGGATAAAACTCAGATTGAGTGCAAGAATTTGTATGGTGATTGAGAGAGTTTCCGAACCAGAGAGAAAAATCGTATGATCAATGGCAGTTTTAATTAGGGTTGGGCAGTTGTAACTGCCTTTGCAGTTATCTGATTTTGAAATTCAAAATCATGAAATACGCTCTAGAATTTGTGACAAATAAAACATAGGAAATTTAATTAAATTTAATTTCTAATGTGTTTTTTAATATAACAATATATGTCACAAAAAAATTTTCCAAGCTGACCTGGCAGCTCGACCCCAGCCAGGGACGCTGCCCATTGGACCCTGCCAGGAGCTGCCGCCCCTTGCACCCGCTACCAGGGGCGTTGCCCCCTTGGAACCCCCATGACTTAGGGGCTTCAACCCTAAGTACCAATAAGATTATAAATTATAATAAGATCAAATAAGTGTGCACCCCACACCCGACTTATTTAGATTCGTATTACAATTAACTTGATCAACAAGTTAATCCTTAATTACGATCAAGTTAATCCTTAATTATACTAAAATCACTAACATGGACTCTACTATGATTTTCAATCTTTTAACATACCGTTTACTCGGGATGAAGTTTTATAAGTCAATCCCATAAATCACGTATTGACTGTGCATTCAACTTATCATTTTACTGCTATGTCTTTTCATGTAAATATCACCTTGTATAAATCGTAATGTTTCCGCACTACTACAAAAACATCCATTAACACCGGTCAAAAAAATGTTTTACAACGATGAAAAGATTGACCGTCAAATAAAATGTAATCCATTGTTTCAGAAAGAACACTATGCAAAAACATTAGAAATAAGAAGATATATCTAGCGGTGTTTCTCTAACACGTTTTATAACACCGATGCGTAACCAGTATTCTAAAACGATAACATATTCATCAAACTAAACCATTTGATTTCTAAATAAACCGTTAACATCATCAATATAATATTTTTGTGCTCTTTCCCAGTTGCTAAAATATTTTATTTCAATTACCATTTTGTGATATTATTAACTTAAAGAATTAAGTGTCATTTTAATACATGTGGTTTGTTCAATTACGCAACTTTGGTACCGATTTTAAATTTATTGCAAATGGCTACCTCACATTTCTAAACCTTGCCATTCTAACTCCGTCTGATTTTGTCCAGTAAGTCAAGGGTAATTTAGTAACTTCGCTATTTTTTTTTATTTTTTCTTTTTCTTTTTCTTTTAAACTGTCTCCCCCTTTAATTCCTTCGAAACCCTAAATACCATTTTGATCATCTGCATCTGCTTTTTTGTTTACCCCTGTACTCAAATCTTTTTATACCACACATTCTCTCTAAATTTATAGATAACTTTTATCTTTTAAACATGAACAGTATAGAAAAGAACATGTCATCTTCAACCTTGCCACCACCATGAACCACCAGCCACCTCCACCCTCGTCAGTCGTCACCACCATGAACCGTCAGCCACCTCCACCATAGTCTCACAACCATCTTTCTCTTTGTCTGCCACCACCACCACCACAGTTGTAGGTTTTCCGGAGATAAAACGACCACAATAGTACGCTGTCGATTCCGACACCTTATCTCGTTTCCGGAACTAGATTAGAGTGTTTAGTTAGTATGCGGTGATTGTCACTAGATCTGGTGGAGATAGCGAGAGAGATCGTGGGGAGGTCGGATATGGTGGAGTCGGAGATGGTGGCTACCGGCGATGGTGATTACTAGTGGTTGATGGTGGCATCATAACATAAGCTTCAATGTTGGTTTAAGCTTTCTTCCGGATCAAAAAAGGGATATAGGGTTTTGTAAGATTTAAAAGGGGGAAGATATATAAAAGAAAAGGAAAAAAATAATAAAATAGCGATGTTACTAAATTGACCCTGACTTAACAGACAAAGTTAGACGCAGTTAGACTAATGTACTAAAATGACAAGTTTTAGAAAAGTGAGGTAGCCATTTGCAATAAATTCAAAATCAGTACTATATCTACGTAATTGAATAAACAACAGATACTAAAATGACACTTAACTCTAATTTAAATAAACTCAGTAAAATTTTCTTTTCTAAGTGCAAATTTTCCAACCAAAAATCCACAAGTTTGATTATCATGTAAAAAAACGATCTATGATAAAAGTTTGATGCTTTCCAGAAAAATATATAGTAATCGTTTGTATATATATTTTGGTTTTTCACTTTGAAAATAATTTTCTCTATAAAGTAATTTCATATCATGTTTGGGCCTAAAAAAATAATAAGTATGAACTTTAATTTACAATGAGTTGATGCGATTAAAAACCGTCTTGGTTTAAACTTGATTGGCTTTTTTTAATTGTTTTATTCATATACACGTATTTGATCATATATACGCATTTACATTTGTCCACTATGAAACTCAGACTCGAGTTCTTGTAATTAGCGAGTCAATCTCAAATTATTCTTAAGGGGTTCGACTCTTTTACGTCGAGAATCACAAAAGCACTTGTATCTACTTTCTAAAATCAATACATGCACAATTAGCCAAGCACGTATTCACTCACTTCTCTCCCTTTATGAATTGTATATGCACTACATATAAATTTTTGTACGGTATATATTGTACTTAAAAACTATGTCGATTTACCTTCCGTACGACAAAAGGTTTTACCTAGAAGTTACCTCTAGCTAACACCTAAAAGCCAGTGAGAATTATTAAGGTGAATGATTAGATGCACAAGAACAAGACCCCACGTTACAAGAAAACGCTAGTCATGTACATGGTATTGACCGTGATTTGGTCTTGTGACCGGATCTCCATTCCATGCAAGAGTACGAACTGTGTGACAATGACTTTATTATAGTAAGATAACGTATAAGACCAACAAAAGAATTATGACATGACGATAATTCAACAAGTCTTTAATAAACAATAATCGTCGACAACTACATGTTTGTGATAAAGTCGACATTGCCCGTTCAACAAGGCATGCAACTAACTGTTTAACGTCTAACAACAATTATGATATATTGGTTTATTTTATGATTTTTAATGTTATAGAAAATTTATTAATACTTTTTGTATCCATTAAGCTTTGCATTTTTATTAATAGAGATAACAACCAAACTTATTTATGTTTTGTGGGGTAAAACCCAGCCAAATGACGATGACATTCGCCTAAAACCCAATCTTTAATAAAATTAAAAATTGATTTTGACAAAATATTCAATTAAGTCTTAAGTTCAAAAATAGTAATACTTTTAAGGGGCCTATTTGGCAACCTATACACTAGTAAGTGCTGAAAAAGTAAGAGGTGTGAACGGTTAAGACACTTTGAGTTAATAAGTGCTGAATACGTTGATGTGATGTGATTTGGTGGTGGTGGATCAAGGATGTGGTACGTAAGTGGCAAACTAAGGGTCATGAAAACATGTGAATGGACAGAAGGGTAAAATTCTAAATCAATATCATTTTGAAACTTAATAGTTAAGAGGTTTGCTAATTGATTCAGATATGTCATTCTGGTGAACCGAACACTCAGAGGTTGTTTTGGTAGTCTCTTAGTGATTCAATTAAGCGGCTACCTCTAAATCGGTCAAATGTAGAGTGTATTTGGTTACACCTCTAAATGACTCATTAAACTTCTTAATGGTTAAGTTTCAAATCCGGTTTGTCTTAGATTATTCAATGCTCGATTTGTCCCGATTATCAACTTAGACGCTTCCAACAAATCTTGACTCTTTTTTTGAAGATGTTTTGATAAAGCATTTGTGACGCCTAAAATTTCGTCCAACAACATAAGCAAGTACGCCTTTTCTTGTTTAGTGCTATACTCCAACAAATCATATTTATCATACCATTTGATATTAAAACGTCTCTGGCCACTAGAATAGTTTGGCCATTTAAAGTTATGACCTCATGGTTGAAAAGCTTTTTTAACAACATATGCTCTTCTACGTCATCTATTTGATTATGATGATAACTAGTAATAGGAGGTATATCGGCGAGATCCGAAGGAAGATCATCCAAATTGATTTTTGAACGTATTGAAGGAGTTGAAGTCGAAGGAATATTTGAACTTGGAACGATATCTTTATTTTCTTGCAAATCATCAACCATATTTGAACATGAAGTTGGAATATTTAAACTTGGTGAAGATGAACCAATGTCATCGTTTTCTTTTCTTGACGTTTAAAAAGATTGTTAATAAGAGCTTATTTACTCATCTTCAAAGATTCAAAGTTCCTAAACAAAATTTGAAACAAAAACCTAATATCAATAATAAATAACTAATATTCAATTCCAATTTGGCAATTTACACATAAAAAAGCCTAAAAGGTAATCAACTCAAATTTAAACATAAACCTTAATTACCTAATCAATTCCAATTTAATCCTAAACCCTAAATCTTAAATTAATTTTAATTTAAACAAGAAATTGAAAAATCTTACCTATGAGCTGTGGTTGTGGACCGGTGGTGACAGGTGACTAGTGTGGTACTGTGGTGGTGTGGAGGTTCATCCGACGCCGACAGTGGTGTGGACTGTGGAGCTTCGCTGCTACTGTAAATATATATATATTACTTTTGTTGTTGTAAATGGATAAGATGGATAGGTGAAGTGATGAACGGTGGTTTGGTTGGGTTGGGTTAATGGGTTTTTTTGTTTGGGCTTTGGCTTTTGATTGGGTTTAACACATAGATTGGTTGGGCTTAAAATCTTAGCGATAAAGTTATTTTTTTCCAGCGGTAACTAAACACGAAAATCGGTCAAAAAAAATTTTTACACTACCGGTAAAAAGTTGAGCCGTAGCGGAGGCTAACCCTCCCCTCAATGTATGTCCGCCACTGTCAACATGTGTGATGGATTACAAACAATACATGAAATAATCATCCACATAGTGTTTTCCAACGAAACACTAACGAATTTTAATAACATGCTCCTTTAAGTTTGGCTGACGGAATATTAAATGATTCGGGTTTTCTTCTCATGTTCAAGTTTAAATTCATTTATTTAACATCACGACTTCATGAGGTCAATCCCTTAGAAATATGCAATATATTTTATACTAAAGATTACCAAGATTTCTTTGTAAATAAGTTATATTTAAAGGACTAGTTCTACACGTACACATTGTTAAATAAATAGTTAGTAGAATTCCATTTTTTTCCCACGGGAAAATACATGAAAAAACCCTATAAATGTTTAATAATATTTATGATTGAATTGTTATTGTATATTGACGTTGCTCATATCATCGTTCATATTGATTTATATAGATAACTAGTTTTTATTCCCTCGTGTTACGGGGATTATTTTATATTATTTGTTTCTAATATTTATTTATTTTTTGAATTTTTTTATTGTATGAAAGTTAATAATATTACTTATGGTTTGATGATAAATTATTCACAAATAAATGAGATGTTATAACCTGGTTTAAAAGCTATGAGTTTGATGAAACTCAAGACACGTTTATTTTTTACTATAAAATTGGTTTTTTAATTATAAATAATATATATATTTTTTAAATAAATCAAATATTAATTTTTAGTATATCTCTACTTTATAGGATTTTTATATCAAATATTTGGTGAGATTAGTTTTTAATTTAATGAGATGTTATAATCTGTTTAAGAAATATCTGAGTTTGATGAGACTCATACCCGTGAATTCGGGTCAAATGCATGAGAAAACTCCATTTAAAAATCAAGCAAATCTGGTGACTTCAAAAAAAGGGGGAGCGACCACATCGCGACACATAGAATTTTTATGTTTTCGTTTATATATATTATAGATTTTCTTGCAATACGATTTAGACATAATCTATTCATCCAAAAAAAAGAGAAGAAAACAAACCGACAGATTCAAGGGGGTTATATATTGTAACATCCTAAAATGATTCTAGTATTAAATAAAGAAAGTTGCGTTTAGTTATCGAGTGTTAATAATTAATCTATTCTTAGTAAAGAAAAGATCATGGATTGGGATTAAATAAGATGGATTAAAGGGGAATGGGCTTTAGGTCCATGGGCTTTGGGGAATATAAATATCCTCCTAAACCACCATAAAACCCTAAACCTCATTTCATTCCATCTAAATCTCTACACACTCCAAAACACACACACCACCATATACGGCCGGCGGCCGAGAGAGAGAAGCGAGCAAGATCCGAGAGAGATTAAACGTTAGTTGGTATTAGATCTTTATTACACGAGATCTAGAGTGCATAAACAAGTTAAACGAGATCCATACGAGCACTAAAGTTAGCCGTGCATAGCTCAAGAAGGGAATAACGATTAACGGAGAGCGTAACAGGATTCAGGTGAGTTTCTAGCCCCACTTCCTTGTTATGTTTTCGGGGCTGTGTGCATACTCGATGTGATAGTTAATACACTTATCTTAAGTGGTAAGTGTATGCCTTGTATGATTTATGTATGATGATTGTTTGACGGTGCGAGAACGATCTTCGGATATTGCATGTACCGTCAGGTGATAGTAAGATATGATTGATAAGTATGATGAAAGATATGATGTATGTATGAATATATGATGTATGCATAATGTATGTATGTTATGATAATGGTACGTGAACGCTCTTCGGAGATTGCACGTATTGTCAAGGAAAGTATGTATGAACAGGTACGGTACATTTACACGAAACAATGGGACCAGACCCTAATAATGTCTGTGATGTTAGGGACCAGACCCTAATAATATCTGTGATGTTAGGGACCAGACCCTAATAATATCTGTGATGTTAGGGACCAGACCCTAATAATATCTGTGATGTTAGGGACCAGACCCTTATAATATCTGTGATGTCAGGGACCAGAACCTTATAATATCTGTGAGGTTATAGGGCGAAAGGCTCTTTAAAACGTATGATTATGTATGTAAAGAAAGTATGAAGGTAAGAATGAAAGTATATGCACTTATGTGTGTATGAAAGAAAGTTAAGAGGTTAAGTATGAAATGTAAGAAGGTATTGTATGAGTATGTGATTAACTAGAACTCACTCAGCATAGCTGACTTTTAGTATGCACGCAGGTGAGTAGAATGAGGCAGGTAGCTTGAGGAGGACACATAGCAGAGTTGGACAAAGCTGACATCTGAAGATTTTGCTATGATGTTTTATTTTAAAAGACTATGTTTTGTTTTTAAATGACTATGAATGCTCGATAAGACAAGAATTATGGTTATGGAATGTAATGGTTTGAATGTTTTTAATGTTCCGCGAATGTTTTAATTAACTCTGATATTTAGAACTGCGTTTATGTGTAAATCCAACACGAAAGTAGGGCTACCGGTAACGGGGCCTTACAAGTTAGTATCAGAGCAAAATTCGAGAGATTTAAGCATCCTACATGCTTAGACTCGAACAGAGAATGGGATTTAAGTAAGAAAAGAAAGAAGATGCCAGTTCAAGGATGCCATGTGTCGCTCAAGCAAGCTCAGTAAAGGTAAGATGTACGATTAATGATGTATGTTAAATGATAAAGAAAGAAAATGAGAATGATAGGGACAGGATTACTTGATCATTTTGATTGACTTACTGTTAAAGTAGAACCAGCACAAATAGACTCATAAAAGGAAGTGTATAGGACACTGAAAGTAACGTGATCAGCTAATCACAGTTGGCCACTGTTATTACCTGTTAGCCTTACTATCCTTGTACTAAATAGTTCCTTGAGTGATGATGTTTGTGTTTTCCCTTTTAGACTACGATGGTTGGAGCTGGAGACATTGCTGGAGCTGGAGGTCGCGCTGGACGACGCGGCAGGCCTCGTCGTGTCCAGCAACCTTCGGTTGAGACAGCTTCCAACACCGAAGCTGAAGGAAGCGCAGCTGGAAGAAACCCGGAAAACAACGAAGGAGTCCAACTGGATCCCGTGATTCAAGCAGCTATTGTTCAAGCCGTAGCTACAGCTGTGAAGAATATTACCCCTGAAGGGTCTGCTGGGAGACGTGAAAGAACTGCCGAAGGGGCAGGTGGTGATGGTAGGAAAAATGATGAGAGGGAAAAGGGTGATTCAAGTGAGGTAAGGTATGTGAAAGTTGATGATAGGAAGAGGGGCCGAGGCGGTTGCAACTATAAGTCCTTCAAAGGTTGTGACCCGCCTAAGCTGACTGGTTTAGGAGACGCAATCGCTACTCTTAAATGGATAACCGCCATGGATAAAATTATCCGCATTAGCGAGTGCCGTCCCGACCAAGCGGTAGGTTATGCTACTCAATCATTCGAGGATGAGGCTATGTATTGGTGGGAGAGTGTGGAGCAGAGGAAGACCCGTGAAGAGATCAAAGAGATGAAGTGGGAGGATCTGAAGGAGTTAGTGATGAGGAAGTTCTGTGCTGACGCCGAGGTTGAGAGGGCGGAGATGAAGTTCCTGAACTTGAAAGCTGGGACAATGACACATCGTGAGTACACCACCGAGTTCAATCGAATGTCTAGGTTGGTACCCGATATGGTTAACACTGAGGCCAAGAGAATCAAGTGTTATGTGAGGGGATTGCCACAGAAAGTCTGCATGCTAGTCAGGACGAGTAAACCTGCTACCTTTGACTCTGCTGTCGAACTCGCAGAGGTGGTTTATGCTGACCTGGCTGCGGATGACGCAGTGGTGGAAGAAGAAAAGAAAGATAAGAAGTGGGTTGCTCCTGTTAAGCGACCCGGTACTCAGTTATGGAACTCCAAAGATAAGAAGCAGAAAGTGTGGGAGAAGAGATCGTGTAAGACCTGCGGAAAGATGCATGGTGGTGAGTGCAAGTGGGGTAGAAGTTCTGATGTTTGTCTCAAATGTGTAAAGGCTCATGGTGGAGAATGCAGAATGGGGTCGAATGCCTGTTATAAGTGCGGGAAGGTAGGGCATTATGCCAATGAGTGCGGTGCGAAGCCAGCATGTTACGAATGTGGCAAGGCAGGCCATATGGCAAGAGAGTGCACTGAAGGTGAGGCTGGAAGTAGTGGGAAGAAAGATTCTGATCAAGCAATGCCGAGGACTAGAGCCTATATGCTGACCCAGGAAGAAGCTAGACAGATTCCTGATGTTGTGACCGGTACGTTCTTAGTAAACGGCATTTCTGCTTCCGTATTATTTGATTCTGGTGCGAATAGAAGTTTTGTAGCTACGACATTTAGTAAACTAGCTAAAATGAAAGGCTGCCGAGTGTCTGAAACTTTTGTAGTAGAAACCGCCAGTGACACTTCGGTTAAAATAACAAAAATGGTTAAGGATTGTAAGATAGAGTTAGAGGGACATGAGTTCCCTGTTACCTTGTATGTTATGACCTTAGGAGGGTTCGATGTAGTCTTGGGAATGGATTGGTTGTCTGAGTTTGAAGCTCAGATAGTATGTAACAGTAGAATAATAAAGCTAAGGTCTTTAGATGGTAGTGCGGTGACGGTTTACGGTGATAAATAAAGTTCAGGGTTTAACGTCATTTCGATGATAAAAGCCGAAGGGTTATTACGACGAGGATGTGGTGCCTACCTGGCGTATGTTGTCAACGCTACGGCCGAGACGAAAGAAATGAAAGATGTTCCCATCGTGTGTGACTACCCAGAAGTGTTCCCTGAGGATCTTCCGGGGTTACCACCGGAGCGTGAGATAGAATTCCAGATAGATTTAATACCAGGAGCCCAGCCCGTCGCGAAAGCACCTTACCGTCTAGCTCCGTCCGAGATGAAAGAATTAATGTCCCAACTGCAAGAACTCCTCGAAAAGGGTTTTATAAGGCCAAGTGTTTCCCCGTGGGGCGCACCAGTGTTGTTCGTGAAGAAGAAGGATGGAAGTATGAGAATGTGCATAGACTATCGTGAGTTGAATAAGCATACGGTAAAGAATAGATATCCTTTGCCAAGGATTGATGATCTGTTCGACCAACTGCAAGGTTCAAGTTGGTTTTCACGAATAGATCTCAGATCAGGCTATCATCAGCTGAAGGTGAAGGAGGCAGACATCCCTAAGACAGCGTTCCGAACGCGGTATGGACACTACGAGTTCCTCGTAATGTCATTCAGTCTAACAAATGCTCCTGCAACATTTATGGACATGATGAATAGGGTGTGTCGGCCGATGTTGGATAAGTCGGTTATCGTCTTCATTGATGATATATTGATTTATTCAAAGAGCGAGACTGATCATGCTGAGCATTTGAGAGAGGTATTGGAAGTTCTGAAGAAAGAGAAGTTGTACGCTAAGTTTTCGAAATGCGCGTTCTAGTTGCGAGAAGTGCAATTTCTAGGTCACGTGATCAATCCTGAAGGGATTACCGTGGATCCAGCTAAGATTGAAGCGATAACAAATTGGAAGACTCCACAGAATCCGACTGATATACGAAGCTTCCTAGGGTTAGCTGGCTACTATAGGAGATTCATCGAAGGTTTCTCCAAGATAGCCGCACCATTGACCGGTATGACCCGAAAGTCGATAGTATTCAGTTGGGGTAAGTTTCAAGAAGAAGCTTTTGAGGAGTTGAAGAAAAGACTCACACAAGCTCCAATCCTTACTCTACCCGATGGTGATGAGGATTTGGTTGTTTGTGCAGATGCCTCGCATCAGGGATTAGGTTGCGTGTTGATGCAACGAGGAAAGGTGATAGCTTACGTGACTAGACAGTTGAAAGTCCATGAGAGTACTTATCCGACGCATGATTTAGAGTTAGCAGTTGTAGTGCATGCTCTTAAGATATGGAGGAATTATCTGTACGATACTAAGTGTACTATCTATACAGATCATAAGAGTTTAAAGTACTTCTTTGAGCAGAAAGAATTGAACATGAGGCAGAGAAGATGGTTGGAGTTGATTAAGGATTATGACTGCGACATTAAGTACTATCCCGGTAAAGCTAATGTGGTCGCTGACGCGTTAAGTCGTAAGAATGAGGAAGTCCTTGCAACAGTGAAGTCATACAAGTTGATCATGAACCCAAGTCTTTTTGAAGAAATCATCAAGGTGCAGTCAGAGGTGTTAGTAGATGAGGGGTTAGTAAAGAAAGAAAGGATTTATGGCCAGCAAGACGAGTTAATGGAAAACACTCATGGTGTTAAGACTAGATTCGACCGTATGTGGATTCCACGCCATGGAGATCTCAGAGGTCAAATCTTAGATGAGGCTCATAAGTCAAGATATTCGATTCATCCAGGAGCTACAAAGATGTATCAAGATTTGAAAAGAGACTACTGGTGGCCTGGGATGAAGAATGATGTAGTGGATTATGTTAGTAAGTGCTTAACTTGCTTACAAGTCAAAGCCGAACATCAAAAGCCTTATGGGAAGATGCAACCGCTAGAGATACCTGAGTGGAAATGGGAACACATCACCATGGATTTCATAACTAAGCTACCTCGTACAGCTAAGCATCATGATACTACATGGGTGATTGTGGACCGTTTGACCAAGAGTGCTCACTTTCTGCCCATACGAGAGGCCATCTCGTCAGAAACGTTAGCAAGCTTGTTCATTAAAGAAGTTGTAACCAAGCATGGAGTACCGTTATCGATCGTGTCTGATAGAGATACACGGTTTACTTCGAGGTTCTGGAAGAAATTCCATGAAGCTATGGGAACGAGGTTGAACATCAGTACGGGATATCATGTTCAAACCGATGGACAGTCGGAAAGGACGATCCAAACCCTTGAGGATATGCTGCGTGCTTGTGTTTAAGATTTTGGTGGAAGTTGGGATGATCATCTGCACCTGGCAGAGTTCTCCTATAACAACAGTTACCATTCAAGTATTGGTATGCCACCGTTTGAGATGCATTATGGTAGACGATGTAGAACCCCGGTGTGTTGGGGTGAGATTGGTCAGAAAGAAATGGGAAGCCTAGAAGTGGTTTAAGAAACGTCTTCAAAGTTCGATCAGATCAAAACAAGAATGAAAGCCGCTCAAGACAGACAAAAGTCTTATGCAGATAAGCGGCGACGACCAATTGAGTTTAACGTTGGTGACAATGTGATGCTTAAGGTCTCGCCTTGGAAAGGGATTATCCGATTCAGGAAAAGAGGGAAGTTGAGTCCAAGGTACATTGGACCATTTAAGATCTTAAATCGTGTGGGTGAAGTAGCTTATAAGCTGGATTTACCCGATGAGTTAGAAGGAATTCATTCAACCTTGCTTGTTTCTCATCCGAGGAAGTGTTTAGCTGATGACACGTCTCACGTGCCATTGATGGACATAGAGGTTAATGAACAATTGAACTAAATCCGGTTTGTCTTAGATTATTCAATGCTCGATTTGTCCCGATTATCAACTTAGAAGCTTCCAACAAATCTTGACTCTTTTTTTGAAGATGTTTTGATAAAGCATTTGTGACGCCTAAAATTTCGTCCAACAACATAAGCAAGTACGCCTTTTCTTGTTTAGTGCTATACTCCAACCAATCATATTTATCATACCATTTGATATTAAAACGTCTCTGGCCACTAGAATAGTTTGGCCATTTAAAGTTATGACCTCATGGTTGAAAAGCTTTTTTAACAACATATGCTCTTCTACGTCATCTATTTGATTATGATGATAACTAGTAATAGGAGGTATATCGGCGACATCCGAAGGAAGATCATCCAAATTGATTTTTGCACGTATTGAAGGACTTGAAGTCGAAGGAATATTTGAACTTGGAACGATATCTTCATTTTCTTGCAAATCATCAACCATATTTGAACATGAAGTTGGAATATTTAAACTTGGTGAAGATGAACCAATGTCATCGTTTTCTTTTCTTTGACGTTTAAAAAGATTGTTAATAAAAGCTTATTTACTCATCTTCAAAGATTCAAAGTTCCTAAACAAAATTTGAAACAAAAACCTAATATCAATAATCAATAACTAATAGTCAATTCCAATTTGGCAATTTACACATAAAAAAGCCTACAAGGTAATCAACTCCAATTTAAACATAAACCTTAAATACCTAATCAATTCCAATTTAATCCTAAACCCTAAATCTTAAATTAATTTTAATTTAAACAAGAAATTGAAAAATCTTACCTATGAGCTGTGGTTGTGGACCGGTGGTGACAGGTGACTAGTGTGGTATTGTGGTGGTGTGGAGGTTCTTCCGACGCCGACAGTGGTGTGGACTGTGGAGCTTCGCTGCTACTGTATATATATATATATATATATATATATATATTACTTTTGCTGTTGTAAATGGATAAGATGGATAGGTGAAGTGATGAACGGTGGTTTGGTTGGGTTGGTTTAATGGGTTTTTTGGTTTGGGCTTTGGCTTTTGATTGGGTTTAACACATAAATTGGTTGGGCTTAAAATCTTAGCGATAAAGTTATTTTTTTCCAGCGGTAACTAAACACGAAAATCGGTAAAAAAAAATTTTACACTACCGGTAAAAAGTTGAGCCGTAGCGGATGCTACCCCTCCCCACAATGTATGTCCGCCACTGTCAACATGTGTGATGGATTACAAACAATACATGAAATAATCATCCACATAGTGTTTTCCAACGAAACACTAACGAATTTTAATAACATGCTCCTTTAAGTTTGGCTGACGGAATATTAAATGATTCGAGTTTTCTTCTCATGTTCAAGTTTAAATTCGTTTAATTAACATCACGACTTCATGAGGTCAATCCCTTAGAAATATGCAATATATTTTATACTAAAGATTACCAAGATTTCTTTGTAAATAAGTTATATTTAAAGGACTAGTTCTACACGTACACATTGTTAAATAAATAGTTAGTAGAATTCCATTTTTTTTCCCACGGGAAAATACATGAAAAAACCCTATAAATTTTTAATAATATTTATGATTGAATTGTTATTGTATATTGACGTTGCTCATATCATCGTGCATATTGATTTATATAGATAACTAGTTTTTATTTCCTCGTGTTACGGGATTATTTTATATTATTTGTTTTTAATATTTATTTATTTTTTGAATTTTTTTATTGTATGAAAGTTAATAATATTACTTATGGTTTGATGATAAATTATTCACAAATAAATGAGATGTTATAACCTGGTTTAAAAGCTATGAGTTTGATGAAACTCAAGACACGTTTATTTTTTACTATAAAATTGGTTTTTTAATTATAAATAATATATATATTTTTTAAATAAACCAAATATTAATTTTTAGTATATCTCTACTTTATAGGATTTTTATATCAAATATTTGGTGAGATTAGTTTTTAATTTAATGAGATGTTATAATCTGTTTAAGAAATATCTGGGTTTGATAAGACTCATACCCGTGAATTCGGGTCAAATGCATGAGAAAACTCCATTTAAAAATCAAGCAAATCTGTTGACTTCAAAAAAAGGGGGAGCGACCACATCGCGACACATAGAATTTTTATGTTTTTGTTTATATATATTATAGATTTTCTTGCAATACGATTTAGACATAATCTATTCATCCAAAAAAAGAGAAGAAAACAAACCGACAGATTCAAGGGGGTTTTATATTGTAACATTCTAAAATGATTCTAGTATTAAATAAAGAAAGTTGCGTTTAGTTATCGAGTGTTAATAATTAATCTATGCTAAATAAAGAAAAGATCATGGATTGGGATTAAATAAGATGGATTAAAGGGTAATGGGCTTTAGGTCCATGGGCCTTGGGGAATATATATATCCTCCTAAACCACCATAAAACCCTAAACCTCATTTCATTCCATCTAAATCTCTACACACTCCAACACACACACACCACACACCACACACCACCATATACGGCCGGCGGCCGAGAGAGAGAAGCGAGCAAGATCCGAGAGAGATTAAACGTTAGTTGGTATTAGATCTTTATTACACGAGATCTAGAGTGCATAAACAAGTTAAACGAGATTCAAACGAGCACTAAAGTTAGCCATGCATAGCTCAAGAAGGGAATAACGATTAACGGAGAGCGTAACAGGATTCAGGTGAGTTTCTAGCCCCACTTCCTTGTTATGTTTTCGGGGCTGTGTGCATACTCGATGTGATAGTTAATACACTTATCTTAAGTGGTAAGTGTATGCCTTGTATGATTTATGTATGATGATTGTTTGACGGTGCGTGAACGATCTTCGGATATTGCATGTACCGTCAGGTGATAGTAAGATATGATTGATAAGTATGATGAAAGATATGATGTATGTATGAATATATGATGTATGCATAATGTATGTATGTTATGATAATGGTACGTGAACGCTCTTCGGAGATTGCACGTATTGTCAAGGAAAGTATGTATGAACAGGTACGGTACAGTTACACGAAACAAAGGGACCAGACCCTAATAATGTCTGTGATGTTAGGGACCAGACCCTAATAATGTCTGTGATGTTAGGGACCAGACCCTAATAATGTCTGTGATGTTAGGGACCAGACCCTAATAATATCTGTGATGTTAGGGACCAGACCCTAATAATATCTGTGATGTCAGGGACCAGACCCTTATAATATCTGTGATGTCAGGGACCAGACCCTTATAATATCTGTGAGGTTATAAGGCGAAAGGCTCTTTAAAACGTATGATTATGTATGTAAAGAAAGTATGAAGGTAAGAATGAAAGTATATGCACTTACGTGTGTATGAAAGAAAGTTAAGAGGTTAAGTATGAAATGTAAGAAGGTATTGTATGAGTATGTGATTAACTAGAACTCACTCAGCGTAGCTGACTTTTAGTATGCACGCAGGTGAGTAGAATGAGTTAGGTAGCTCGAGGATGACACATGGCAGAGTTGGACAAAGCTGGCATCTGAAGATTTTGCTATGATGTTTTATTTTAAAAGACTATGTTTTGTTTTTAAATGACTATGAATGCTCGTTAAGACAAGAATTATGGTTATGGAATGTAATGGTTTGAATGTTTTTAATGTTCCGCGAATGTTTTAATTAACTATAATATTTAGAACTGCGTTTATGAGTAAATCCAACACGAAAGTAGGGCTACAGGTAACGGTGCCTTACATATACCAATGCAATGGTTAATGCATGAGACCTTAAGGTCTTATATTTGAAACATGGCTTTAAGGGTTTTATTGTTCCTTCTTAAGGCATTGATGATGATTCTGAATAAGTCAGACCTAAATCGTTAAAATTAGTATAAAGGATTAACATCTCGTCTTAAAAATACTTACTTAGATATATATTTTGAATAATTCCAAACGTCATTAAAAATGCATATATATTCAACACAACATGTATTTCGGAAATCGAGAGACATGTGACTTTCATCTTATCTATACTTAGGTATCATTTAGCAATCTCCTCACGAAGATTATTCGATATGTCCACCATTTTTAATAATTAACTTAAGTTTACATTTAAATTCTCAATATTACAAATAAGTTTACATGTATATTCCTTCAAATTTCTTTTTTTTTTCTTTTACTGTTTTTCAAAATAAGGTATAAGGTATAAATTATAGTTTGTCTTTGATGATTATTTGTTTCTAATAGTACTATATACAATTAAATTTGTACCACAAACATACAAAGTTACCTACTATAGAAGATATTGAAATAATATGAAACAGCGAACTGAGCAATGCTCAATTATTACATATAAACAAATTCTGGCATCGTCAATAAAGATTATTTGTCTTCTAAGTATTCCAATAATGATTTAGTAAATTTTTTTGATATATATGGTTGCGGTAATAAAAGGACCGGTGGAAAGGCAAACATGAATGAATAAGTTAATTCGTATCGTGTCTTTAAGTCACGCTAATTTTGATAGTGTTTCGCCATTCCATCTTCTCACTAATGTTGGTATGACACCACTCTTATGTTTAAGGAATGTAGAGACCACTTTTACAAATGGGAAAATTCCCATAATAGCCCATTTATAGAATGTATTTTCAAGATTATCCTCACTAATTCAAGTTTCCAACTTTATCCCTTTGGTATCTCGTCGCCGATGACATGAGAGCGAAAACCGACGACTTTTTACTGAAACAAATAGGATAACAACACGTGGCCGGAATAGGTTTAAAGCAGGGGTTCCACGACGAGTTAGTGGATAACGCATCGCTTCTACCCTACGTTAGCAACATAACGCATCGCTGCTACCCTACATTAGCAACATAACGCATCGATGCTACCCTAAGTTAGCAACATAACGCATCGCTGCTACCATACGTTAGCAACATAACGCATCGCTGCTACCCTACGTTAGCAACATAACGCATCGTCAATCCTATGTTATACCCAACAAGTCGCCGGCCATGAGATCCGGCAGGTCGTCGCCGGCGATGTGAACACGGGTGCCAGGTATGGCAGCGCGTTGTTGACGTCGTTAACAAGAACACATCGTCTGTGATTAAATGGGCCGAAGAACACATCGTTGACGACCTATCCCGGTCAGATTCCGGCCACGTGTCGTTATCCTATTTGTTTCAGTAACGCATCGTCGGTGTTCGCTATCATGTCGTCGGCGACGAGATACCAAAGGAACAAAGTTGAAAACTTGAATTAGTGGGGCTAATCTTGGAAGCTCATTCTATAAATGGGCTATTATGGGAAATTTCCCTTTACAAATTATACTAAATCTTGATAGCATATATAATCACTCACAAATTCAATATAAGCGGAGAGTATTACAATAAACCTAATAGAGCACTTCTCCTTTAATTTATGAACTTTTTTTCTTATATGAAATACGTTTAAATCTTAAAGAGTTAGAGGTCGCTAAGAAAACACTTGCAAGTCTTAAGTCTTATTTGTAAAACACTTTGTTTGTCAAATTTCAGAAAACGTTTACTTAAATACCGTGAAAAGTAATTTTAAAATTAACCAGGTCCTTATTATCAATCCATGACACAACCTTGTTAGTCATGGCATCAATTGACCTTTTCAAGCGTGCATCAAGTGCCCACCGTGTCTATTTTTTTTTTCTTGATATTCTTCGAAAAATAAAATAATATTTTGAATATTTTTTCGGGTGACTGGAGAACGTTAGGTGTAAACATATGAATAGTTATACTTAATATTTATACAAAACTAGTGGGATTCTCTCGTGCTTCGCAACGGACATTTGATTGGTATAAGCTCGGTTCGAAACGTAGATAAAAAAACGCGTCAAGGGTATATTCAGAAATCACGTAAAGTTTACTTCCATTGTTGTATCGTAACATTTCGGAATCTAATTACTTAAATATTATAGTTAACAAAAATATTAAGTTTAAGAAACTTGCATTGAGGAAAGCCTATGAAGCATAAGAAACTTGCAAAAGAGAGTACGTATAACAAATCTCAAAATTGTGTATATATATAATGTCCATATTTCATTAGTTATCAAAATAAAAAATATATTACACAATATAATGTGACCATGTACGCACTAACAGTTTGTTTATATGATGAAAATCATGTAACAGAGCTCCTACGCGTTAAGGATGTTACATACCATCGTGTTCCCATTTGTTGTTGAAGCATAAAGGGGGTTATCCCCCCTTAATCAAATGCTCCCTTTAAACATAATTTTACACGAGATATGAGAGGTGTGTGTTTAAGTCTATATTTGTCCAATCGGATCAAATAATTACTACTAGGCATTTATTGAGATATAATCTTGAAACAGGTTATCGAAAGTTGAAGGGGCTAAGTGAAAGTATTTAATTATGTTTATTTTGGTATATTTATTTAGTATGGTAAGACTATTAAATATTATTTAGTTGCCTATAATAAGTTGTCTTGTATTGCAAGTTGTTAGTTTATTATAAATAGATGGCTAGGGTTTATGTAATTTGAATGAGTCAAGAATTATAATAATAAGAAAGAGTTGATCTTGGTTGAGATCAAAATTTTATGTTCGTGTTCTTGAGCCTGATTTCCAACAATTGGTATCAGAGCAAGAAAAATCTGATCAACAAGTAGGTCAGTCAGATCAGCAAGTGGGTCTGCAGCAAGAAACCTGATTAGCAAGTGGGTCAGGAGCAAGAAAAACCGGTTAGCAAGTAGGCCGGAAACTGATTAGCAAATTGGTCAGTAGAACGTTTAGCAAGAAAACTGGTTAGCAAGTTGGCTAGAGCAAGTTTGGATCAAGTAATCTGATCGAAAGCAAGAACAAGTAACCCAGCTCGGGTTATAACAAGAGCAAGCACGGAGTAAGAAACCGCAAGAGCAATAAAGCATGGCAAAAGACAATGAAGTTGGACCGGTTCGTGAGCAATGCAATGTGTCCTTACAATGCCCTAAGTTAACAGAAACAAACTACACTGTGTGGGCAATTTTGATGGAGCAAATCTTGAAGGCTTATGACCTTTGGGGAATGGTTAGTAAAACAGAAGAAGATGAGAAGAAGGTTTCTACAACAAAAGCAATGATTTTTCAAACACTACCGGAAGATATCTTGATGCAGGTTGCACAATACCCGAGTGCAAAAGAGGCGTGGGAATTAATCAAGGTTCGGTATGTAGGAGAAGATCAGGTTCAGAAAGCACGTTTATCAACATTAAGGAACGAGTTAGAGATGTTGAAGATGAAGGAGAACGAGACCATGAATGAGTTTGCAAGCAAGTTAACTGGCATGAGAGCGAAGTTTAGAGCTCTCGGTTCTAATTTCAAAGATAAGGTGATTGTAAGAAAGCTAATTAATTATGTTCCTAAGAAATTCCTACCAATCATAGCCCCTATGGAACAATATTCAGATCTTGATAGTATGTCTTTTGAAGAAGCTGTGGGGAGGATAAAGACCTTTGAAGAACGTCTTAAAGCCCTTTATGAACTAGAAGAGAATGATCAAAGTAAGTTATTACTAGGAAGTCCAAGTAATCCCAGGGTTGATGATCCTGAAAGTTGGCACTATGGAAAGAGAAGAGGTGGTGATCAATACCGTGGTAGGGGAAGAGGTTTTGTTAGAGGAGAAAGAGGACGTGGAAGAGGCATGGGACAAGGAAACAAAGACAAAAGTGGGTTTAGGTGCTATGAATGTGGTGAACTCGGTCACTTTGCATACGAGTGCACTAAGTGGGAGGAAAAGAAAGATGACAAGAACGAAGAAGCAAACCTTGTTCGAGATGATCACGATCCGGCTTTGTGGTGAAGAATGAATTAATCGGTTTCAATATTAAGGGGGGATATTGAGATATAATCTTGAAACGGGTTATCGAAAGTTGAAGGGGCTAAGTGAAAGTATTTTATTATGTTTATTTTGGTACGTTTATTTAGTATGGTAAGACTATTAAATATTATTTAGTTGCCCAGAGTAAGTTGTCTTGTCTTGCAAGTTGTTAGTTTATTATAAATAGATGGCTAGGGTTTATGTAATTTGAATGAGCCAAGAATTATA
Organism: Bidens hawaiensis; assembly: GCF_021521415.1. Classification (NCBI taxonomy): domain Eukaryota; kingdom Viridiplantae; phylum Streptophyta; class Magnoliopsida; order Asterales; family Asteraceae; genus Bidens; species Bidens hawaiensis. The sequence goes on along the minus strand of NW_027494685.1, from coordinate 149,657 downwards.
ATAATAAGAAAGAGTCGATTTTAGTTGAGATCAAAATTTTATGTTCGTGTTCTTGGGCCTGATTTCCAACAGTAGTTATGTAGCTTATATATACATATAACAAGTTTCAAAGTAGACAAAAAAAATGTAACAATCATTAAACATAATAGAGGGGCCCGTACACAACACCGGGTCTCTATTTATAGAGGAGACCAATAATCTTCATCTCTTGTATATGACACTTGTATGATTATTGTAGGATTGTGTCTATTTTTTATCATTAATGTTATTTGTAGAGTAATAGTATGCAAGTAGTTGGTAAATTGTCATATCTTATCATAAGCATGTAGGTTGAGGATACCACAAAATTTAAGGAGTCTTAATTATCGTCTAATGACCTTGATTTAAGGTTGGAGCGTCCATTCAATTTCTACACATCCTTTATCACCTCTCTCATTTGTATTAGCATCATATCATTCTGTTTCAGTCTGTTGTTTAACTTTATGATGCTCATATTTTACTGCAATCCATCTTTTATCCATTTTATTTAGTTATTATTTTTTAAAACCTAATTAACTAAACTATTTTAAAATACAAAGTAAACAAACATAATATAAATTAAATAACATTATAATTGGGTATGTATTTCGAAATATATCACGTTTACCTCATTCTTTATGATCATATTGTGTAAATTGATGCTAGCGTACATGATCTCTCTTACTTTTATTCATTTAAGGATGCATTACCCGGGCCGGTTATCGAATTCTTCCCAATTTCCATTTTCAAAACACCAAAAGCCTTTTAACGTCTTTTGTTCTCCTTTTGAGTGTGAAAAATGGGTAGTGGTTGGTTTATTTCAAAGGTTTAAATTATTTAATTAGTTTTTAATTTAAAATGTAATGGTAATACTGTCGGAAATAGAGCCATTGAAGGCAGAATGAACGAGACGACTAGGACGGTAAGAGAACCGGACCTCCAGTTGTCTGTTCGGCAAGAAGTTCCTTTGCGTTTATCCTTTTAATAAACGAACCGGACATGGACAATAAAATTTCGTTCGGTAAGCTTAATGGACGAACACGGACAAAGACCAGGTCCATTCAATAGTGTCCGTGAACGTCCGTTCGATTACGGCCGGTAATGTCCACCCGGTAACGTCCGTACGGATAGGTTTGTGTATGTTAATTCATCGTTAATGAAAGTAATATTAGTGTTCATTATCCATTAGTGTCCATTAATATTTATATGTTTGTTTGTCCATTAATGTTCATGTGTTTGTTTCTCCATTAGAGTCTATTAGTGTCCATTTGCCCATTAGTGTTCGTTTGTCTATTAGTGTCCGTTAACGTCCGTTTACAATATTAACGGATGGACACGGACAAACTCAATTTCTTAATGGACGGTCACCGACATAAATTTTTTTTCGGTAGAGTGTTTGTGAACCGTCCGTTTGTCTGTCAAAAACTTAACGGACGTACACAAATAAGACGATTACACTGGGCCAAGTGAATTATGTTTCGCCCCGAGACATCCTGACATCCAGGACGGTGTTGAGACACTTCCTTAGGCCACCCGTAGCGGGCGGAAAATCCAGGCGACAAGGGGCGATTTGGGGGGGGGGGGGAACACCGCCCCACGGGCGATTTTTGGGCGATAAGGGGCGGGGGCGGGTGGGTTTTGTCGCCGGGAAGAAGATTTATTTTATGATCATTATATTACTATATATATATATATATGTATATATATATATATATTACTATATATATATATATATATATATATATATATATTACTAATGTAGCCCCTACACCATTACACCCCAAAAATAAATTCTCACCACTTATTAACTGGACGTCACGTATAGCAATTCGTCCCAATTTGTAGTCCCTCCACTACGCATAGTCTTATACTCTGATAAGGTAGGTTGTAAACCTAGAACTTTGTTTCTTCTTTTGTAAACATATAATTAATTCAATTATTTATAGTGAAATTTACAGAGTAAAGTAATAATATAACATGTGCCGTTCAAATATTACTAAAAATAATAATTAAAATGTAAGGCTATGCGTAGTAGAAGGCTACAAATGGGGGCGAATTGTGACACGTGTCGCCCAGTCAGCAAGGAGTGGAAATTTGTTTTTGGGGTGTAATGGTGTAGGGTGTCACACCCCGAATAAAGGCGGCGGAACATGCCGGGGTGCAACCAATTGCCCAAAAACACAAGACAATATTTACAGTGACAATATTTAATCAACTCATTTTATTTCATAAATCAATAAACAACACATCTCATTTATACAAACAAATTGAATACAAGTAAGCAATTATATTGTTCGTTTTACTAATATCCTAATAGTCTTGGTAACGTTTTCGTCAAGTCCTCGAGTCAACAAAAGTCAAACATGTAACATTTCATAAAATAATGTTTGTCAACACAAAGGTTGGTGAGCAATTAATAACTTTGAGCATATAAGTATATAAATATAAAAAAGCCACAAAACTTGTATATGAAACAATAAATAAAAGCAATAACTTGGATAAATAGATATCGCTAATAGGATTACGTTAGCGACACCTAGCTATAAGGGGATGCCAGATAGTCTAGGATTTTATAGTTATCGTTAATTGCATTACGTTAATGACACATTGCTACAAGGGGATGCCAAGTAGTCTAGGATTTATAGATTCCACTAACCAAAAGCGATAAACACATAGGCATATAATCATAGAACACCAAATTGAGCAAGTATTTAAGTAAAGTATACAATAACATTTGTGGTTTAAGATTCAAGAATAAAACATTTAGTTGAATAAGTATAAAATGTTACCCCAAAACAAAATATGGATAACGGGGTATGAAAGTACTCACATTTAAGTTATAAACTTGATCGGTAAAATAACGAGTAACCGGAAGGATGAGATTTAACGGGTAAAGTTTAGGTGAAAGGAAGTCTTGTATTTGAAAGGTTGTCTAGGAAGTCTTTAAATGAAATAAATGATAAGAAATGCAACAATTCAAAGTTTAAGGTTTAAAATGTAAATATTTACGAATTTATAATAATAACCCTTTAAAAATGTAAGTTTGCTCGAACCCGGATTAAAGTATCTAACCTTATTATTTACTTAACATATGTTAAGTAATAAGGTGTGTAAAATGCAAGAATGCAAGTCCCTTTGGAATAAAGATACTAAAACGGGTTTTAACGAGTGTTTCGGGTCTTGACAAATGGTCAAACTCAAAGTCAACTTTCCAAAGTATTAAATGTTATGAGATAACTCATAAAAATTAAGTAATACTTAACCAAGTATGTAGATCTATTGTTTTAGAACTAACAACATACGTTAAGCGAGTGTTCGGTTTGTCGGTCCAAACTTTGTTATGAGATCAAGTTGGATCCAACATTTCCAAGTACTTAAGAAAACAATTAAAATCAGTTTGTAAACTATTTTTAAAGAAATATACAAGTCTTGATAACTAAAAACACACTTGTGTGTCTTAAGCGAGTAAAAGTCGGTTTAGTTCGGTTTGGTTCGGTGTCCATCTCACAATAAGTTCATGGATGGTTTCCACATGCCCAAATATCCAAGAATTTGTATAATAATGTACAAATGAAAATACTTAAGTTTTACAACCAAAAAGTTAACAATAAAGTCTTTAAATAAAAGTTCGGTTTACGGTTCGGATCTAGTTTCGGGTTAAGACCGAGTTTAGAATCTACTAACCCATAACCATGGAACTCATAAAAATGGTTTTATAAACTGAGATCTAACATTAAACATGTTTAAACAAGTATTTAACAATAGCTAGTAAGCAAAAGTTCGGATTACAGTTTAGAGCTATTTACGGTTAAACCGAAGCATAGACCCTCAAACTCATAACCATGGAACTTGTAAACAAACTAAAATGAGCAGAAGTTAAGCATGGTTAGTATGTATAAACAAGTTATATAAGTATATATATATATCAAGAACACGAAGTCCTCCATGAAGCCTTGCCTTACTATGTCCGAAACCTCACCGACCGGAATCGGAGAAGTAACTACCAAAGGTAACAAGGGGTATTATATTATATAAACGGTGTACCACCATGATCAAGTATTAATAAGACTACATAAGCTGATTAGAATGAAAGATTAAACTTAGTTTGACTTTGGAAGTCAAACCTTCAAGAACACTAAGAAAATAACATTAGATCTTTGATGTTTGAGAGAGTTTTTGCAGTTGTAGCAGGGGAAAATGAATGGGAAAGGGGGTGTATATATAGGGTAATGTTGATGGTCAAATATGTGTGTTAAACAAAAGAAGTTTCATGCAAAAAGGGATCAAAACAAAGCATAAAACAACAAAACCCGTAGCTGCAGCTAATGCTGCTCGCGCTACGCGACCACAGGAGGCTCCCCCGTCGCGCAGCGCGACGGGGTGGAGGCTGGAATATTTTAACTTTCAAAAATGACAGTTTGGCCCCTGGAGTTGGCTTTAAGTGTTTTTAATGCGTTTTAAGGCCCGAAAATGATGTTTTCAAGACCCAACAAGTGTAAAACAATATTGTAACATAAAAACCATCATTTTGATTATGTCGTGGGTTTCGGTTTACAAAAAAGGTCGATTTATAACTATATGAATAAAATAACGAAAACGAATCGAACCCAAAATTGATGAATGTCACATATGGGCTACAAATTGGGCCCACAATATCTTTTTTTATTATTTTCTTTTTATAATTAATCTAAACAAATAAAACCAATTTATTTAAATAATTAAATAAAAATGCATTAACATTAAAAATAAATACAAAAAAATACATAACTAAAAATTAAAAAAAATACATAACTAAAAAAATACACAACTAAAAATTAAAAAAATACATAACTAAAATAATACTAATATCCATAATATTCGCGTATTTTTTCAATTCGTTGTCATTGTAATAATGCGGCATCTTCGTGTAACCCGACCGCTTTGAGAGATTCGTATTCTTCACTCATTTCCCGCAATTTCAACATAGCGGCAATCTTTTCGTGTTGTTTGTTGGTTTCTCTCATGGCATCGTTGATTTCCTTGACACTTTTCGTGTTTTTTGATGATTTCTCTTATGGTAGCGATGAGTTCCACGGAATTCGGTTGGTTCTATGATTCATTTTGCTAGATTTTTTGAAGAATGTGTATGTTTATATAGATATGAAATGGAGAAAAAATGATATAAAATGGATATAAACGGAGAAGAAGGTTTATGTTTATATAAATATATTGTTTTAATTAAATTTTTTTCATTGTTTACCGTTTGACAACGGTCAATTTAATAAAGTATTATTATTTTTAAACACTTTTGAGCGACAAAAGACCCCGCCCCCGCCCCTTGTCGGTCACATATCGCCGGGAGGGGGGGGGCGGTGTTCGCGCCACTTCTCGCCCCCTTTTCGTCGTAACCCACGCCCATTACATTTTGCCTAATAAATTATGAATTATTTTTATTATAATTTCTTTTACCGTAGATTTCAACAATATTTTTGTCTTGAATGGATCTATACACTTGAACCAAAGTTTCACTCTCTCTCTCTCTCTCTCTCTCTCTCTCTCAGTGTTATAAATATCTAACAATTTGTACATTTAAAACGCTCCCTCCCACAAGTATTTCATGAACAACATAAAACAAGTACTGTGAGTTTTGACTGTGAGTCCACCACCTAAACATAAACAATGCCGCAAGTAGATTCCGAACCCCTACCTCAACTTCCTCCGGCATGCCACGTCAGCGACCGCAGAATCACGTGCGTGACACTCGCCGACGAGCTTCGAGATCAAGACATTCCAGAAAGCACCGTAGTCGATTACGCGCCGGAATCATTCTGGCTCTCAAAGGACTCTGAGTTCGACTGGTTCGATCGCAACGCCTTCTTAGATAGAAACGAATCGATAAAAGGAAACTCGAATTCGATTCATTTGAATCCGATCGTAACACCCAACGGTAACGTGAGTGCGTTGCAGATATCGTTTTTGAATTCGAAAGCGGTGGTGAAAACGAATAATATTGATTCGAAGCGTAGGAACTGTAAGCTTAAGAACATATTATTGTTTCCGAAGAGATCCGATTCGATTGGTAATAATAAAGAACCGGCGGTTCTTTCGATGACGGAACCGTCGTCACCGAAGGTCTCGTGTCTCGGTAGAGTTAGATCGAAGAACTGTCCTCGCCGGAGGAATGTGAATAGACCGGTGATCGAACCGGAGAAAGTTGTGACTCGAAGGAAGACCGGGTTTATGTGTTGTGTACGGTCGTTGCTGTTTCGATCTAGTTGTTATGGTGGTGGAAAGAGTAACGGATCGTCGGAATATTCGGTTCCGGGAAGGAATAATGTGACAGTTGTCGGCCGGACGGATGACTTGAGGTGAGATGAGATGAGATGTTGACTGAACAGACCGTCAAGCGTTGACGTGGCATGTTGGTTTGTTAGGATGGGGCCCACCTAGCCGATAGGGCACGGTAAAAATCAGTACTGCGAGGTGTAAAAAGGTAAAGTTAAACCACTTGTTTATGGCCTTTATTACTTATTCAATTAGTGACGGTTGCATTCATTTCTTTCGTGTTTATAAATCCTTTTTTTTTAATTTGTATTTTTAATGTGTATACAATATACAGCCGGCATTAATAAGAATCAATTTTAATTTAAAAAAATCGTAACTATTTGTAGTTAAAAAAAAAAAAAAAAAAAAAAGGTAAGTGCAAATTCAATCCCTTTTGTCAACCCGAGGCAGGATGCGACCCCAATTTTAGATTTTAAGTTAAAATTTTTAACCCCCCTAACCTCTGATGGTATGGGGTTTCTGAGTTGGGCTAAAGCTGAAATTGAGGTTGCATGTTGCGTTTTCGGATTAACTACATAACTACAAGTTGCTCTTACCTGAAAATATTTGTACGTTATAAATAATAAACATATGTAGATATTAAGGGCTTTATTCATTATTATACTAGTGTTTAATGTGTGTAATATTGGAAAAAAAACACCTTACGTTTAAGGTTCACCTCATAAATCATTATATCTTTTTTTGATATTTGTACTTGAGTATAACTTTTGGAATTAATTAAATATACCTTTTAAGAAAGAAATAAGAAGTAACAAACAAATTTTATGCAATATGATAAGAATGTGGAAGAACTATTAATAATTTTACACCATAAAAGAACAAACTTCTTAAATGAGGTAAATCTTAGGACTTTTATCAAGGTAAATACATGACACGCATTTAAAAATAAATTTAATCAATATTTAATTGATACGCAAATCCTAAAATCTATAATCTCACCATAGAGCCAAACCATCGAGTTTTCATCTTCATTGCGCTTTATGTGTGAATCAATCTTTCATAAGTTTTTTGTTTTTGTTTTTAATGACTTAAATTTGATAGGCTTATTTTGTTTGTGGCTTGGAGATTTAGTGGTTGGTATGATAAAGAAGAATTTGATTGTTGTTAATTTCAATTCTGAGTTTTAACCTATTTGTGAACTTGAGCATAAATGATAAGTTACTATGCAAACAAGTTGTTTGATGTAATGCTTAAATCAAAACCCAAGTGTTTTTTTTCTCATGCAATTAATTTAAGATGAGAATTGAAGGTTAGGTAAGAGATTAGATTTGAAAAATAAAAATAAAAATAAAAAAAATGGAAGATTAAATTTAACCAAATTGTTGTTCTTATGTTTCTATTAAATATATTCACTTCTAACTTATAAGTCATTTATGAGAACGAAAGTTTAGGAATAAAAGCGTATTAGAAAAAAAATACATATATCTTAACTATTCTTTTTGAACGGCCAATAAACAGAGAACTGGCTACGTACTTCGTACGAGATGACCCAATGGAAAAAAAGACCACCGCAAGCTGGACAACCCAGCCGTAAGCGCCTCCAAGTTATCTTCAATTCCGGGAAAAACCATCCGCCTAAAGGCAAACTGGTGATAAACCCGGACGCACTCATGATCGAACTGGAAATCACAAATATGTTAGTCTTCCTTCATTGAGTCATCAATACCCCCTCCAAAGTGTTGTTTGTGGGGATTAAACTATGTTTCTATTAAGAAACCCAAACTTTCTTCCACTACACAACATTGGAAAAGAAATATTAACTATAAAGCTTCTTTTTAGCCAAAAGTCTTTTGAACAGTCTCTTATATAAAAGGAAATTAAAAGACATTTGTTCTGATGAAGTAATGGTAACAAGGTGCTGGATAAATGTGTTCTTATCTAGATGGTGAATGTTTAAGTTGTGTGATAGATAAAAAGATATAGATTTAATTGTGTAATTGATCGATGTCGAAATGTTAATAAAAAACATTTATAAAATACCTTTAATAGTAGGAGCACGTAAGATGTCGAATCCACATGGTATAAGTGGAAAGTGTTAATCAAGTTCAATAATTACTAACTAATTATGCTAGGTGGATAGACGATGTCAAGCAGCTTGAAAATTGATTTGGTTGTAAAACAATTGAGAGAAAAATAACCAAACTCCAGATTTCAGGTTGTGAATCAGCCTAGACTATTTGATTAAACCTATTTGTAAAACTCGTTTGTTTATACCTATAATCAAAAGCCTAAATATTTGACCTTGCTGATTGTCAAAACTTAATCCGACAATTGGCTTGGTTGAATAATATCCTAATTGATTACCAGTTTTAGGGTTTGATAATTGCAATCAATTCAATGGTTAAAGATAAACGGGTCAATGACTCTAAGAACTTAATCCTAAAAGTTGATGACCACAAATCAATTAACTGATAAAACTTCAACGTATTCAATTATGAAAAATTGTTTACTTGCAGAAATAAATATAAAATATAAAATATAAAATATTAATCAACTGACAGATTAATCAACTCTAATTCCAATGTAAAGTTTCAAAATACAAAAAGTCTTGCTTACAAACACAACCCTACTATCGGAGATGGTCACGAACGGTTTAGCCTTGCATCTTGATCATGGATGTCTGGATTCTTGGTTGGAAGGATGATAATATAGTTGATTATGGTGATTAGTAGGTGTTATGATGGTGGAAAATAACTCCAAAATAGTCCAAAACGGCTGTGGAGAGATGTCCTTTCAAATTGGGGTTAGTTTTTCTTAAATAGGTGGCTGAAAAACGGATTCAAGTATTCAACATAAAAGTTTCGACAAGGGCGTAAGGTTACGCCCTTAGTGAGTAGGGATGCGCGCTACATGGGTAAACTGGCATAAGGTTTCTCCCTCATTCAACCACCTTACGTCCCACTTAATTTGGAGTATGTTTGGTTTTCAAGTACTGAGCAATGTTACGCCCTTATAGAGTAACCTTACTCCCCTGTAACAAAATGCTCATTTTCTTCATCTTTCATTATATTTTCCATCCAACGCTTAAGCAGGCTTCCTCCTTCATACTAATTGATTGTTTTTCATCTTCATGCCTCGAAAATAGCTTGTTTAAGCTCTAATTACTAACAAACATAAAAGAACTCAAAGTAATCGTATTTGATACATATATACATTTAAAATGCACGATATTAAACATTATAAACACGTCCTTTACTCGCTCATCAATAATTAAAGAGGATGAGAATTTACCAATATAATATAAACAAAATACTAAATCTCTTTTGTAAATCCTAGAACAATGGATCAAGTTCCACTTGTCTAAATAGACAAGCATACCACAATCCTTACACTTTTTTTTTCCTTTCTGTAATGTAAGAGTTTAAGTTTCCTCTAAAATGGTTTATTTATTTGTTTTAGAACAACATCAATCCATAGCTAAAATAAAAGTACATGACCTCTAGCAGATAGTTGGAGGAGGGGCTACAATATAATACAAAACCAAACATAAACAAATTAACAAGCAACACCAAACAACCTATTAAACCGATACACAAGATAAAGGAGGCACAACCTAGTCATTCCATATGATCTCCTTGTAGGTAGATCTATACTTTAGCTATCCAAAAAGGTTTGTCTTGATTTCGTCCACTGTGAACTGCGTAGAGATTAGAGAGAGTCACTTTGTTAAATCTCCTCCAGCTCCTTTGTTTCCAAATAAACCACAACGAAGAGAAAATAATCGAACCCAAGATACGCCTACCCACTTTGTCACTTGGCTCATTTGCCACCTCAAATAGCCACTCGAGAGAATCGAAGCCTGTTAAATTCCAAGAACACCATTTGATTCTCTTGAAGAAAGCTTCACGAAATAATGAAAACTATCATAATGATCAATATTAGATATATTACAGCTGGGGACTCATAACTTCATTTTATTTTGGACATAAAAATACGTGGGATGAAAACCTTACAAGAAAATCACAAATCCTTGAATTTCTCATCCAAATATTTAGTGTGAAATTCTTCTCGTCCATAACTAAGACTCCAAACGTATAGGATTTCCCAAAGTCAACACAATCATCCCTTGGGATTTATCGCCATCAATCAAGTTTGCCCAACCATTCTAAAGAAGATTTGAGTGACTTTGTTAACATTTGTAGATTCAACATCACATAAGTATTCCTTGCCATAACTTTGCAACCATGAGATCGCTATTTTAATTGTCAATGAAATAATATCATGGGTGGAAGCTTATTTGGATATCACAAATCATGAAATTTCTCTCCCGGCTTGCCTATAAGCTTAAAATCTTACTAACGTTACTTATATCCACTAAATATGCGTCAACTGTTGTTGTAACACAATACCCAGTTTATTGGTATAATAAATATTGTTTTAAATATGGTAATTTTAAAAATAATACGCTATACGAGAGCCACTATTTTTTGAAGTATGTTAATATGATGAATTTATTATTTAGGTTTAATTATGGTACCATATAATAAACGTGGTCAACGTGAATTCTGTCTGTATTTACTATGTTTGTTACGGTACTGAATCTAAACTTAAAAAATAAATTCAGCATATTAACATACTTAAAAAAATAGCGCCGCACGTATAGCATATTAATTTTAAAATTACCATATTTGAAACAATATTTATTCGGCCGGTAAAAATGGGCATTGTGTGAAACAGCGAGTTGATGCATATTAATTAGGTGGGTATTGGTTACGTTAGTTAATGTACCTTAATAAAACCCAAAATACAAATTTGTTGAATTAACATATAAAAAGATTAACATATAAAAAATATAAAATATTTAAAATGATGTTTATTTGGTCGGTAAAAATCAGGTGTTGGTAAAATCCGAGCGTTGAAGCCTGGGCATTGGTAAAACAGGGCGTTACGACGGCGAGTTGACGCAAATTCCGTTAACTTATAACGGAAGTTAAAGTTAGTAGCTAACATTGTTACAAAATTAAAAACCTTAATACCCATTCATGCAACTTAAACCTTACTACCCAATCTTGTTATTTTAGGGAAATATTAGGGACTAACTTAGTAAACCTTAGTATACTTTGAAGATTTGTCGTCGATCAATCAGAAGCAAGTCTTAAGGAAAATATGAAACTTCGGCAAGATTGTAGACTTACCTAAATCTTTCCTTTTTATTCTTGTTTCATATCTTCTTGTGCTCATGAGATAATATCATCTAAGAAACACAAATCTTCTTCCGATCGTTTATGAACTTCACGTTGCTCTACTTGCAACTATGCATAAATATGATTTTTGATTAAACTGAAGTACTAGGGATTGGTGTGACTAGTTTGGAAGATTGGCTTTGAACTGATTAGTAAAGGGTTAGTGGATCATTGACAAAGAAAGAATTGGCTTTAAACTAATTTGTAAACGGTTAGCGGATCAAGACATCAAGTAGTCACACTAAATGAACAAGTTGTTGGCTTATCACGTGGCTTAATAAAATGGTTTCTTATTTCAAAAAATATAGCATTTGATTCAGCAAAAGATCTAACAAAGGAGGTGTTTATGGAGTATATATTATAAGACGTTCAATTGTATTTACATAAAACTCATTAGTTGTATATCATGTTCTATTAACATCAATTAATAGTTTTTAATTTGTAAAGGAAATATTCATTTTGGCAAACGGAGGATAATGAGGCTGGTATGAATGGGACCCACGACCACATGCCTCAAATATGCATATCTAGTGATCTACACTGTGATAAACAAATGATACCGATTGATGCCTTACCGTATCGGTATCAAAATCGGTACCGATTTGGTACGGTTGGTATCTAAGTTTTGGAGTTTCGATATCGATATTCGTATTTCCTGAATTTTTTACCTTCAATACTGGTACCGTCCTGGTACCGGTACTGAACCGAAGATTTCGGTACCGGTACAAAAACTTTGCGATTTTCGGGACCAGTACCGATCTCATCTACACGTGAAGCATGTGTTCTTTGAGACATGAGACTCTGAGAGAACTCATGGAGTAAAGGAACGGGACAACACCGGTACTATACAAAAATAAGATTTTTTTACAATCAACATAACTATAACTAATTTTTTATTTCAACTTAAGTACTTTACATAAGTCATTTAGTATTTAAATCATGTCACCATTAACGTGGTGCACACAAAGCTTGTGCATACATAATTTTATTCAAAAGTAGTTCATATCATCGCCTCCGTTATCATCATCATCGTCATCATATAACTCTATATGTCTTCCATTTAGTGGTTGAACTGGTCTTGAGTTACGCTTGTCATCCACAAGCATGGCGCCTCTAACGCGTCTACTTGTTCTCGTGAAATTGAGCGTACCTATAATTTTCGTTGAACCCAAATGACATTAAAATCTAGAGAAATGAAGTTATAACAATGAAATCATACCTTTCCAAGGATGTTCCAAATCACGCCTTCGGTGCATGGAGGCGTCGAAAACGATCCGACATATCGGTAATACTTCCGTGAGTGTTTCCTAATTTCCGTTGTGGTGATGGTTCCGATAGGAATCTGGGCCTGTTTGTTACTATGAACCATTTTTCTCAATTGGGCCAGGTTGGATTGGATCTATTTAGTGTAATAAATTGAATATCAATTGCTTGTATTTATTGCCATCATTGGATACATATCAGTGTATCACTAGGGGAATCAAACAAAAAACCCAAATAATAATAATAATAATAAATAAATAAATAAATAAATAAATAAATAAATTAGAGATTGGTTCGGTTTTCATTTTGTCATTTGGGCATGCAATATTTAGGCCGAAATTTTCCTTTTTCCCTAAATATTGATTTTGATCCTAATTTTTTTTTATTAAATGACTATTATAAATGTGGACTAAGATATTTGTGTTACACTATTTATTAAATTCTTATAAATGTCTTAAGGTTCAAAATATAAATTTAAATTCATAAATTTAGTTTAGTTCGGTTTTTTCGATTTAGTTACATGCAAAACTGAAACCAGATTGAAAGTTTGGTTTTTGCCAAAACATAAACCAAACCATGGGTTTTTGTTTGGGTTAAGTTATTTTGGTTATGTTTTTTTCCTTTATTTGGATTTTGCGGTTTCATACACACTCCTAATACATAGTTATACTATAAAACATTTAATTTCCAGCTATGTAACAACTTACTTTAGATAGAAGAGGGTACCATAGCGGTAAAGAATGGCTACAACTGATACTTCCCCATCGTTGGCTTTGTGAACCAGATGGAGCTCAGCAGCATACCTATAATTATGAAATATATGTTAAATGTTTGACTTTAAAAGTCAAAGTGTATGGCTAAAACTTAAACATCATACTGAAGACCATTTAGGCGATGCTCCGAAGGTGAATGCCAATGCATTTGAATTAGGCTATAATTTTTACCATTTATTCTCAAAATTCCTGCATTTCCATCATAATTAATCTGCACTAGTTTTACCAAAAATGATCTTGGTCAAAATGAAAGGTTCAAAAGTCAAAGCTAAATAAAAAACACATAAAGTCAAAATTGGTAGAAAGATTTATATGGTCCAACATTGAGCAAGATCAAGTTAAACATTAAAGGTTCCAAAAGTCAAAATTAAATAACAAAATCAAAACTGATTAAATAAACGACATGAGCGAATACAAACCTGAACATTGTATAGATTGTCAACAAGAGTAGCATTGACAGCAATATTATATTCGATGTCTAACGGCTTTAGGTTTCGATCATGATCGCATTTTGACTCTACTATGTTGACCGGAGACTGATGCTTTCCTTTAAAGCAGGCCGAGTATGTCGGGCTTAGACTCCCCCAATTTGATGGGTCAGATGGGCCCAAGTAAGTGAACTGTGGTGGTGGGGGTGCTACTGCTCCCCCATTCACTGTTTGTCACCATTCAGTAAAACAACAATCACAAATTGCAAACCAAATATCCAAAAAGAACATATTTTAAAATTAAAGTAATCACTTAACAATGGTTATAAGTTATAACTAGACTTTATGTATTAAGTTTTCAGATTTTGCAAGTAACATGTAAATAAACATTTAGGACTTTTTTTTTCAAACATTAAATTCAAAATAAGATGTTTTTAACTTATGAAGTATATATTAGCAGCCGCTTATTCTATGCAAGAACTTCAAATTCCAACACTCAGTTACAATACTGTATAGCTTGATAATTGCATGTTATAGCTGAAGAAATACATGCATATATGGAGATATAGATCATACCGATATTGGCGCCTGTTCCAAGGAAGAAGATCAATGCCATAGAGAAGAACGAAACATCTTGAATAGCCATGGATTAATGTAGAGAGGTTCTTAGCTATGGCTTATGAAGAATATGATAACAGGAATAGGCTTATAAATAAAGGATTTATTTTGTCACCTGCATATGACATGTTTATATTCTTGTCTATATATATAGACAGGGTATGCTTTTGGAGGATGGCCAAATGCCTAAAATATGCGACCTTTTGAATAATCTTTATAAAGTAATGGTAATTATTTTTAAGTGTTGCATCCTTTTAGTTACTAGTTGGGGTTATTGTTAAACAATAAATATTCTATAGCAAATATAATGTATTTTAGTGCTTGTAAGTTGTAACTTGTCCCAAAAAATTCTAAGCCATCCAACATGGATGCTAGAACCTCACCAATTATACTTGAACTTGTAGAGCCCCTACCATAAAAAAAATTATAGATTCCAATAAAACCATGCACAATACATAGACTAAATTAAGAGGTTCAAATTTTGCTTTGTAGTCTATAGATTTCTTGATTTTAGTTAAGTGTTGTCATCCTAATTGTTTATACACCATCTAAAACAAGTGTTTTTACTTTTTACATATCCTCCATTCCTAAAACCAGTAACTACATATTTCTTCAAGACAAAAAAGTCAATTACATATTTTCCTTCCTAAGATTATTAATTACATATTTCCTCAAACCAAAATATCAATTACATATTTCATTTTTCTAAAACATGTATATTAAATATTTATCTGGGCACGTTAACTGGCATCGGACGAGTAACGCATAACTGGACGAGTGACCGGCAGATAAATATGTAATATATATAGTTTAGGAAGGGGAAGTACGCATTTAGTAAAAGTAAGGGTGAAATAGCCTTTCAAAATGAGAACTACGCAATTGTTTAGTGAAATCACTATACATATATACTATGGTTTAGGAAGGAAAATATGTAATTAATTTTTTGGGTTGGGCGTATACGTAGTTGATGTACAATGGTGTTAGTAAATATCCCAAACAAACAACATCCGGGTCTTGAATGTTATTGTATGTTTTATGGACAACTGGACACTTGTATTACTCAATGAATTGTTTTTCGTATTTGGAGGTTTTGACTTATAACACGGTTTTTAATCTACTATAAACCACAGTCCTCACCTGACTCACCTACACCAGACCACGACCACCACCTCACATTTATTTTTACAATTTGACCTCCACCACAACCTTTATCATCCATCCCCACGTTACCATATACACACCAATGTAACCTTTATTCTTAAGGTGGACCTGTCACAATCTTTATATCTTTATTTAGTCCTTTTAACCCTTTTGTTGTCTTCTGAATATGCTGGTAGGCCAAAATCATTAGAGGTTGGCAATCTTCAAGGTATCTATACCATACCATGTTTGACTTTAAATAGGTAACATACAAGCCAGGTAGAAAAACATTTGAAAAATCCTAAACCTTAATTAATTTTCACTCATCTTAAAACAATTTTTTTTAAAATTATTTTGAGTTCATAATTGAAATTTGAAACATTTGAAAAGGCCTACACCCTTGTGTTCACTCATCTTAAAACAATTTATTTTTTTTTAATATCTTTCTTTTATAACTATTTTGAGTTCATAATTTATACTTCAAGGAGTGCTCCAATCACTCCAGTGTCATCTGTAGTGGTAGTGCCAACATTCATGGCTTCATGCATTCCACATTAAGTGGTGGTCCATTTTGGATAAAATATGCCTACCTCTATTGGATATTATGTAAAAACCCAAACACCTAAATATCAGGCATGTACGTTGTCTCATGAATAAGTTGTGGGTTTATTAACATTTGGAAAAATAGTGAAAATTGTTTTTTCACTTTATATGATTATTATAAGTATTATAAATATTTGAAAAATCCTAAACCTTCAGTTGAAATTGGAAATTTATAAAATCAAACTATTAACCCAAACAACTCTATTACATAGCAAAACAAACAAATCAATTTCTACCAAGGGATATTGGTTTTTAATACTTCAAAGTTTCACCCGTGGGATGATAACAATCCCAACTTTCATTTTGCTACATACCACTCTCAACTTTGACCTTATTTGTTTCTGGCACTTCCGAATTTAACGGACCCTAACTCCGTTAGTTTTCTCGCTGACATTACATTTTTAACACACGTGGCATGCTTATGTGGAAATTAAATACCTTTTAAAAGAAACTAATTCTATATATATATATATATACCACCACCTAATTTCCCCACCAGCTTCATCACCAACACCAGCCCTCCACCACCGACAGCCACCGCCACTGCCGGACTCCACCACTGACCGCCTCCACCACATCCGACCTTTTACCTGCTAGTAGGTACACAAATTTCAGATCTTCATTAACCCCACTGAAAAACCAACCTCCCCTCCTTCTTCCTTCACTTATACAGACCAGCAACTAACGGAGCCAGTATAGGTTTCGAGACGGAGGATGATGAGTTCGAGTTGAGTTTTCTTCTGGCAGTTTTCTTTGACGGTTTTGGTCGATTTGAAAGGTTTGGTGGTGGGTTGGATGTTTTCGGTGGTAGTGGATTGCAGTGGCGGATGATTTTTCGATCGATCCTAGTGGTTGTTGAGGTTTGAGTGACACAAAGATGATGTCTAGAAATGATGGAGAATGAGTTAAATGGTGGAACTGAATTATGATATGATGGATTTTCGGGTTAGGGTTTTGAATTTTATTTTTGAATCTTTTTTCATAGATTCAAGAAATCCGGGCTTTCCTAATTGAAAGGCTTTTGTTACTTTTTTAATCAAAATCATTTCCTGATTAAGATGAAAAGATATTCTATCAAGCCATTGGGTAAATGGTCCATATAACTGACAGAAATTGTTTCCTAAGAGTATATCAATACCTGATTCCTGTTGATATATTGTTGGGATGATAAAAGGTTCTCCTGAGAAATAGACAATCAGATTTCTACAGACTTTATCCAACTTAATTGTTTCTTGATTAGCAATTGTTACGTCAATGCTTCTGGGAGTATTTTCCCATAATTCATCTGGTATAACATACTTGCTTGCGAGACATAGACTTGCCCCTGTGTCTATATAACAGTGTAGTGTTATTAATTTATATCCTTTTAGGAAAATTTTTCCTTTGATATAAATTGAGTTAGGGTTAGTTATGTTTGAATATACTAACTCTTTTTCCTTTTGAAGACCAAAACAAAAGTGTAAAATGTCTTCTTTCCAATTGATAATTAGATTTTTATTCATTCTGATTCTTCGGAAGAGAAGTCTTCAGAAGATGAATCACTAATTATTTTTAATGAATATACTTGTCTATATTCTTCAAAAATATCTTCAGAGGGAAAATATCCATCAATTTTTGCTATAGAGATAAGCTTCGCTTTCTCTGGAAATTTTTGTCTATTAGGACATTCGTTAGCATAATGCCCTTCCTCAGAGCATATCCAACATCTACATTTCTTTTTTCCTTGAGGACAAACCTTAGGTTTTTCTTTTGAGAAGTATTTACCAGGAGTAAATTTCTTCTTTTTATTTTTCCAAAATCTTTTCTTTGGTTTGTACCTTTTTTTATATTTCTTTTTGAAATATTTTTTATCTTTTATTTGCTCACAGCCGAAAGATAACTGTGGAATTTCTGCTAATTTCTTGCAACAGTTTTTGTTGAATCTTTTTAGCTGTTTTTGTTTCTTAGAGAAATCACAATATGTAGCAATTTCTTCTTTAACAATTTTAGTAGCAAATTATAAAGCAATCAATGCAGCTACTAAAGGTGATAGCCATAACCTCCCGTGCATGCAGGAATTACTAACCCTCTTAAGAGGCAAAACCATTTTTTCAAGTTTCGATTGCAAAAGTGGTTTCTGGCAGGTACTATTAGATGAAGAATCTCAGTTATTAACTGCATTCACATGCCCAGACGGACATTATCAATGGAAGGTAGTTCCTTTTGGTTTAAAACAAGCTCCCAGCATATTTCAAAGACATATGCAAAACGCTTTAAGAGGATTAGAAGAATATTGCACCGTCTACGTTGACGATATAATAGTTTTCTCAAACTCAGATGAAAAGCATTATTTTCATGTTTTTTCAGTTCTAAAAACAATTGAAAAATATGGGATAATTTTATCTAGAAAGAAAGCTAATCTTTTTAAAACAAAAATAAATTTCTTAGGCTTAGAAATTGACCAAGGGACTCATTGTCCTCAAAAACACATTTTAGAAAATTTGCATAAATTTCCTAATATCTTAGAAGACAAGAAACATCTTCAAAGATTTTTGGGTGTTTTAACTTATGCAGAAAGTTATATCCCAAGGCTTGCAGAGCTTAGAAAACCGTTACAGGTAAAATTAAAGAAAGATTATGTATGGGAATGGAAACAATCCGATACTGATTACATAAAAAAGATAAAGAGAAAATTAACAGATTTTCCAAAACTTTATCTCCCAAAAGAAAAAGATTTTCTTATTATAGAAACGGATGCCTCAAATGATTTTTGGGGAGGAGTTCTAAAGGCTAAAACAGCCGAAAAAGAAGAGATATGCAGATACACTTCGGGAAGCTTTAAACCAGCTGAACGAAATTATCACAGTAATGAAAAAGAATTACTGGCGGTAAAAAATACTATCTCAAAATTTTCCATTTATCTCACTCCTGTAAAATTCCTAGTCAGGACAGATAACAAAAATTTTACTTATTTCCTTAAAACAAAAATTTCTGGAGATAATAAACAAGGACGCCTCGTTAGATGGCAAATGTGGTTCTCAAGATATGCTTTTGATATTGAGCACCTTGAGGGGCCAAAAAATGTCTTGGCTGATTGCCTTACACGTGATTTTCAAAATAATTAAAATCACTATTCACCCGGTTATAAATAAGGACCACACAGGTTTATATTTATCATCTCAAAATTCAATATTTCTTTTAATAAATATTAAGTAAAGAGGGTTCTGGTTTAGAAAAGGTTTTTTAATTCTCTCATGGATGAATTAAAGGCATTACGCCTTAAAGAAAAATTCTTGATCATTGAGCTTAAGGCCATTCAAGAAAAAATAGCTTTATATGACGAAAGTCTAAAAGCAACAACTGTTAATTCAGAACAGGAATCCGAAAGGATACAATCTGAATCTATTCCCTTACAAACGGCTAAGGGTAAAGAACACTCAAGTCCGTTAACTCCTGTTGCTTTGGAAAAAAGCAAAAATAAGGTAAATGAAGAACCACAATCTTCATCTAGTCCAGCAGCAAACGGCTCTGGTAAAGACACAACAAATCCGTTGATGGCTGACAGTTTGCCAAAAACTGAAAAGGTCTCTCTTAGACCAAGTTATTCAGAGATGGCTAACAAACCAGAAAAAGATACTTCTAGATTTTATGTCATTTTTGACGGTGATCACAGAGGCATTTATGAAGACTGGTCTCTAGTCTCCAAATACACCTCGGGAAATCCACACCCGTTTAAAAAATACAAAACTCTGTATCAAGCTCAACAAGAAGCTACACGATTTTCTGCAGAGTTCGGCAAAAAAGAAATTCCGTTAAAGGTACTAACTTTTCCTGAACCTTTAAAACCCAGGAAAAAAGAAAAAATTATAGAGTTCAGAGAAGCTCCCACAAATCTTTCAAAAATGACACGTTTTGAAGAAAAAGAAGAAAAAGATATCATATCTTTGGATGAATTCAGGACAATATGGTCTAAAGCAAGGTCTCTTAGTCAAAACGATTTTGAGTCCGAACATATCTACACTGAAGACAAGGCCACCAAAAGCCTAATTGTTTTTTGTCCAGGCTCTAGCCCAGAACTTGTTTCTCTAGCATTTTCAGCTGGATTAATCAAGTTTATTTATCCTGCGTCTAATTTACTAGAAATCAGTTTATTAACAGAAGGAATGAAGAAAGCAATTAAAAACTTTCAAAAGAAAATCGCAGCAGCAAAAGATGCAAATATCTTTGTCAAATGCACATCCACTCTCCCTGATTGGTATCAAGGAAGTACTTTTCCCGCCTACCATCACCTAGAAATTGGCCTAGCCAAAACAAGAACTGTCAATCCTTCAAAAATTATGAATGATGATGAAGACATTGAAAACTGGAGTTCAATCAGAACAGAAAGATTCATTAGGATCTTTCATAATCTTGATAAAATCAAGAGAGGAAGCTTTAATAAAGTAAATTATTGCAGCAGTAATTGCATTATTACAAGCTATAGCGCAACGCCTCTTCCACAAACCGAACGGACAGCTATCAATAATTTCACACAACAAATTATTGAGAACAAAGTGGAGGTCAGCCCCACCACTAAAGAAAAACTTTGCCAAAAGTTAAAAGAAATTATTGAAGACCACCAATGCACATGGTGCAAAGCAAAAAGCAGTTCTTCCACTGAAGAAGGAATCTACTTTTCAGAAGAAGACACCAGAGAACTGGACCCAACACATGGGTATATAGACTAAAAACGTCATCAATGACGATAGAAGAAGGCCATTTTGGTCATTTGTAAAAATCTGCTTCTCCTATATAAAGAAGTATGATTTAGGTTTAAGGGCATCAACACTAGCCCCTTTTCTTTTACTTGTAATTCTCAAATCGCACCCCCACCCCCAACACACATGCACACGCACACAAAGCCCCCAGTGGACAGCCTTACTGGCTTGTGACCTACCCCACTACAACTAACCTTTGACCATTTGTAATGGGTTAACACCCACATCCATCTCAACATGTGGCAACGCCTCACATACCATTATTTTGATTACGGATTTTTATTTTGATTACGGAAATAGTTATTATTTTGATTACGGAAAGAGTTATTTTTTAAAGGTAAGGAGAAACATATATAGAATCACTTGAAGTATAATAACAGCAGAAATAAATTTATACCTTACAATCTGTAATCAGTCTATCTTGTTCTTGTAAATTCTGAACTTCTGTAAGTGACCAATCCAACAACACCATGATTTCCCTAACGCCCTCCTGGCTAAACGGTACTTCCCTTGGCGGCTACATAGGATTCCAGGTTTTACAGAGTGCAAATTTATTATGAAGAAGATAAAGGATTAAGATTTAAAGGATATTTTTATTTCATAACTGTTTTTCCCGAAGGAAAAACTTCTTGATATCTACATCGTTTCTCCTCTAGGGAGATTTTACTCACACATGCTAAGAGAGAATTACAAGTAAAAGAAAAGGGGCTAGTGTTGATATATTGTTGGGATGATAAAAGGTTCTCCTGAGAAATAGACAATCAGATTTCTACAGACTTTATCCAACTTAATTGTTTCTTGATTAGCAATTGTTACGTCAATGCTTCTGGGAGTATTTTCCCATAATTCATCTGGTATAACATACTTGCTTGCGAGACATAGACTTGCCCCTGTGTCTATATAACAGTGTAGTGTTATTAATTTATATCCTTTTAGGAAAATTTTTCCTTTGATATAAATTGAGTTAGGGTTAGTTATGTTTGAATATACTAACTCTTTTTCCTTTTGAAGACCAAAACAAAAGTGTAAAATGTCTTCTTTCCAATTGATAATTAGATTTTTATTCATTCTGATTCTTCGGAAGAGAAGTCTTCAGAAGATGAATCACTAATTATTTTTAATGAATATACTTGTCTATATTCTTCAAAAATATCTTCAGAGGGAAAATATCCATCAATTTTTGCTATAGAGATAAGCTTCGCTTTCTCTGGAAATTTTTGTCTATTAGGACATTCGTTAGCATAATGCCCTTCCTCAGAGCATATCCAACATCTACATTTCTTTTTTCCTTGAGGACAAACCTTAGGTTTTTCTTTTGAGAAGTATTTACCAGGAGTAAATTTCTTCTTTTTATTTTTCCAAAATCTTTTCTTTTACTTGTAATTCTCTCTTAGCATGTGTGAGTAAAATCTCCCTAGAGGAGAAACGATGTAGATATCAAGAAGTTTTTCCTTCGGGAAAAACAGTTATGAAATAAAAATATCCTTTAAATCTTAATCCTTTATCTTCTTCATAATAAATTTGCACTCTGTAAAACCTGGAATCCTATGTAGCCGCCAAGGGAAGTACCGTTTAGCAAACCCTAGAGAATGCATTGTTAAACCGTTTTTTTCTTTATTCCATCTTTCTTTGGCTTTTTCACCAACGATTGGAATTTTCATTAAGTAAACTTCAACCCAAGAGTGATATTCTCCTGTGCTTAATTTATATAAATTTGTTTCGAACAAACAGGTGAATTCGTCTAAAAGACAGATGTCACATAACTGTGCTCTTGTTAAGTTTTGTCTTGCTTTTTCAAGCAATTTCTGGTTTTCTAGATCTTTATTAGAAAAAAAATCAAGGCCTAAAAACATAGTGTATAAGGCGTTAATAATTTGTTCAAAAAGATCAATACCATCTAAATCCTCATTCCAGGAGGTTCCTTTGATAAAATCTTGTATTATTCCCGCGGACTTATGCTCTATTAATAATAACAAGGTTTTAGCATTGGAGAATTCTTCTTCATTAGACTGAATTATCAGGCTAATTTCTGTATTCCATTTATCTATTACCTCTTTCCTTTTTTCGAGGTCAAAGATACAGTCAATTTTTATAGTGTCAATGGCAGTAGAACTTCCATTGTTAGCACTAGGTATTCCCTTATGATAAGGCATAGAGAACTCAGTTTTCGCTTTTTTATGGCGTGTTCTACCATAACTAGTACTAGCTTGATGCATTCTAGTACTTTGTCTTGGAATTTCATCTTCTTCTGAAGAATCTTCTTCTTCTGTTTTAGGCTCCGGAATAGCCAAAACTGTTTCTTTCGAGAAATATTTTTCGTTTAAATTTTTATCTTCTAAAAATTTTTTCTCGCATTCATCTTCGCTTAAAGACAAAAGTTGAACGAGTTCATTAATTTGATCCACCGGGAGGGTATCTAATTTTTCATCAAAGACTTGTTCTAATTTTTGCGTAATAGAACTCATTTTGATTTAAGCTATGGAAATGATGATTTCTTTTTCCTTAAGAACTTGTAAATGGTTCTTAATATTATGTAAGGCTGAAAATTCTTTAGCGAGATTATTAAGCCTTTCTTGAGGATCCATATTGATGTCGTTTATCAAGTAATGAATTTTTATTACCTTTAAAAAATAACTCTTTCCGTAATCAAAATAATAACTATTTCCGTAATCAAAATAAAAATCCGTAATCAACACTAGCCCCTTTTCTTTTACTTGTAATTCTCTCTTAGCATGTGTGAGTAAAATCTCCCTAGAGGAGAAACGATGTAGATATCAAGAAGTTTTTCCTTCGGGAAAAACAGTTATGAAATAAAAATATCCTTTAAATCTTAATCCTTTATCTTCTTCATAATAAATTTGCACTCTGTAAAACCTGGAATCCTATGTACTCACACATGCTAAGAGAGAATTACAAGTAAAAGAAAAGGGGCTAGTGTTGATTTTACTCACACATGGTGAGTAAAATCTCCCTAGAGGAGAAACGATGTAGATATACTCTTAGGAAACAATTTCTGTCAGTTATATGGACCATTTACCCAATGGCTTGATAGAATATCTTTTCATCTTAATCAGGAAATGATTTTGATTAAAAAAGTAACAAAAGCCTTTCAATTAGGAAACAATTTCTGTCAGTTATATGGACCATTTACTCACACATGGTGAGTAAAATCTCCCTAGAGGAGAAACGATGTAGATATACTCTTAGGAAACAATTTCTGTCAGTTATATGGACCATTTACCCAATGGCTTGATAAAATATCTTTTCATCTTAATCAGGAAATGATTTTGATTAAAAAAGTAACAAAAGCCTTTCAATTAGGAAAGCCCGGATTTCTTGAATCTATGAAAAAAGATTCAAAAATAAAACAAATACCAGGTACTAATATAACTCAGGAAGTTATAAAACCTGAAGAAAAATATTTTCTAGAAATAAGAAAGTATCAAAAAATTGAAGATATACTTGAGAAAGTATGCTCAGAAAATCCTATAGATCCAGAAAAATCCAAAAAATGAATGAAGGCGTCAATAGAGTTAATTGATCCAAAAACTATAATCAGGGTAAAACCTATGAAATATAGTCCCCAGGATAGGGAAGAATTTAAAACCTATGAAATATAGTCCCCAGTAGGTACACAAATTTCAGATCTTCATTAACCCCACTGAAAAACCAACCTCCCCTCCTTCTTCCTTCACTTATACAGACCAGCAACTAACGGAGCCAGTATAGGTTTCGAGACGGAGGATGATGAGTTCGAGTTGAGTTTTCTTCTGGCAGTTTTCTTTGACGGTTTTGGTCGATTTGAAAGGTTTGGTGGTGGGTTGGATGTTTTCGGTGGTAGTGGATTGCAGTGGCGGATGATTTTTCGATCGATCCTAGTGGTTGTTGAGGTTTGAGTGACACAAAGATGATGTCTAGAAATGATGGAGAATGAGTTAAATGGTGGAACTGAATTATGATATGATGGATTTTCGGGTTAGGGTTTTGAATTTTGAAATTGGGGATTTGAAATCATAAGCATAACCTATGTGTGAAGATGTTTTAAAAAACTACAATCTTATGGCCTATTTATTTGATAACCTAAAATTAGGGAATGAAGAAGAACGAGAAGGTGGTTGGTGGTGGTTGTAGGTGGATGTTGAGGATAGGGGATGAAGAAGAAGGGTGAGGTGGGACCCACTTATGTTATTCATCTTCTTATTATTATTATTTAAGGGTGGTGAAATGAAATTAGGATTTTTTTTAAGGGTGTATTTTCCACATAAGCATGCCAACTCACTCATAAAACGTCCACATTAGCATTTCCACTAACAACGTTAGTCTTCTGTTAACGAGGGAGTGACAAAAATAAATACGGTGAAAGTTGGAAGTGATGGGTAAAATTGAAAGTTGAGAGTGATATCAACCAACGAGTGAAAGTTTGAAGTATTAAAAACCAATATCCCTTCTACTAGTTATACTTACAAAAAAAACTCATTAGTTGTATACAGGGGCGGACCCACATAGGTTCGATCGGGGTCCCGGGACACCGATGTTTTTTAAAAATTACTTAGAGACGGTATATTAAATTTTGTAAGGACCCCATAAAAATTAATACTTGGAACCCATACTATTAAGATTGAACTGGTATAGTGGAAAGTCTCTTGTTTTACTTGTGAGAGGTTGTAGGTTCAAGCCCCACCATACTCCTTTTTTGTTGTTTTTTTAATATCCTAGTCTTAGTTATTCAGTTAGGGTATTTGTGCTTTTTGTTAGTTTCTCTCATATAGTCATTATCACCATGCAACATATATAATGTTAACATGGATTTTGCATATTCTTTTATTATTTACCTTGTGTATGTATATTATAATTAATCATTTATTTGTGTTAGAGTTATTTTTTCATGTTTTGGTCAATTATGTAAGACCATATATATAGATTACGTTCATATTTTTCGGGTATGAATTAAAAGTGTATGTTTCATCTAGTTTGTAATTTAGATTCTTTCTACTTACTCGTTTCCAATGACACCATAGTTCTGTGTTTTATTATGTTCCTCGCCTCGACCCGACCCGAATAACGACCGACCTGAAAAATTTTGTAAACCGAAAAAATTGGGACCCCATTGACAAAAAATCCTGTGTCCGCCACCGGTTGTATATCACTTTCTATTAACATCAAATTATAATTTTTAATTTTAAATGAAATAATCATCTTGGCAAACAGAGGGTAATGAGGCTGGTATGAATGGGCCCGCAACCACATGCCTCAACGGTGCATATCTAGTGATCTATGTGTTCTTTGGTTCATTTTTTTAAAGACTAATATTAAAAAAAACGAAAAGAACCACTTACAAGATACAAGTGGACCGAAACAAAAGAGAAGGAAAATACAACAAAATTAAGCGACCACTTACATGCAAAATAACCAATTAAATAGGGAAATTAACGAAGTTGAACCGACATTCAACATCATATTTCCCACTCGAAACTTGTTCTTTTGCTCGTTTGATACTTGAGATTGAGATTGAGATTGAGAGAACCCATGGAGTGACGAGATGGGACCCACACAAGTACAACACAAAAATAAGTGCTTTTTAGTGATGGTGGAGGCCGATGTAAACGAACGTGAGGAGACATGGATGGAGGTGAGTATCCGAAGCTGGTGGACTGATGGAGGTGAACTTCAATAGGTGGTGGGAAAGACATATAAGTATAGAGGCTTATCTTATCAAATATGAAATGAGAAATGAAGCATAGTGTGTAAACCCAGATACATGAAGGCCATAAATGGAATACCATGTCTTGTAAAGGTGAAAAGACTATGCATCCCCTCGACTTAACTCTGTTAAACGGTTATGTTAGCCCGAGGGACTCAATTTTTCGTGTTTTGAAACATCAGGGATGCAAATGTACCATTTTGACTTTCAGGGGTACATTTTATAACCACAGGGGAACAAATAGGAAAAATCTTTTTAAATTAAAAAAAAGGCTATAACAATTGTTTTTATTTCAACTTAACATAAGATATTAATATTCAAATTTGTGTCACGATTAATGTGCACAAGCTATTCTGTTAAAAACTTGTGCATACATAACTTTTATCAAGAGTGGTTAATCTCATTGTCATCATATAACTCTATATGTCTTCCATACAGTGGTTGGACTGGTCTTGAGTTACGCTTGTCTTCCACAAGCAATGGTGCCTCTAACTCGTCTACTTGAGCTCGCGAAATTGACCGTACCTACAATTTTCATTAAACACAAATGACAACTATTAAAACAAAATCTAGAGAGGTTAGGTTATAACAATGATATAATGATGTATCATGATCATCATACCTTGCCAAGAATGTTCCAAATCACACCTTCAGTGCATGGGGGTGTCGAAAATGATCCCACATATCGGTAATACTTTCGTGAGTGTTTCCTGATTTCCTTGGTGGTGATGGTTCCGATAGGAATTTGGGCTTGTTTGTTACTATGAGTCATTTTCCTCAATTGAGCCAGTTTGGATTGGATCTATTTATTGTAACAAATTAAATATCTATTGCTAAATTTAGTATCTATTGATTGTATTTATTACGTCTTTGATCATACCACGAATGGTGTGTATGCGTTGGTTTTGGGCTTAAATGAACAAAAAAATAAATTTGGTTTTAAGTTTTTCAAAACTATTTGGTTTTTGCCATTTGCTACCTAATATAGAAGAAAGACATACTGAAGACCATTGAGGCGATGCTCAGAAGGTGAATGCCAATGCATTTGAACAAGACTATAATTTTTACCATTTATTCTCAACATTCCCGCATTTCCATTATAAGTAATCTGCACTAGTTTTACCAATAATGATCTTGATCAAAATGAAAGGTTCAAAAGTCAAAGTCAAATAAAAAAATAAAGTCAAAATTGGTAGAAAGATTTACATGGTCCAACATTGAGCAAGATCAAGTTAAACATTAAAGGTTCCAAAAGTTAAAATCGAGGGTCAAACTTAAATGAACAAAATAAAAACTGATTAAATAAACGACATGAGCGAATACAAACCTGAACATTGTAGAGATTGTCTACAAGAGTAGCATTGACAACAATATTATATTCGATGTCTAACGGCTTTAGGTTTCGAGCATGATCACATTTTGACTTCACTATGTTGACCGGAGACTGATGTTTTCCTTTAGAGCAGTTCGAGTATGTTGGGCTTAGATTCCCCCATTTTGATGGGTCAGATGGGCCCAAGTAAGTGAATTGTGGTGGTGGAGGTGCTTCCCCATTCACTATTTTCCACAATTTAGTTAAAAATCAATCACTATTCACAAACCAAACATCAAAAACAATAAAAACAAAAACATGTTTTGAAACTAAAATCACCACTTAATAATAATGGTTATAATCCGATTTTATGTACTAATTATGTTTTAGATTTTGCAAGTAACGTGTAAACAAATATATAGGACTATTTTCGAACGATGTTAGCAGTCACTTATTCTACGTAACAACTTCAAATTCCAACACGAGTTAAAACATTGTAAAAACAGATAGCTTCATGTAATAGTAAATTAGTAGTAGAAGTAGACACATATATGATATATGGAGATAAAGAGATCATACCGATATTAGCGCATGCACCAAGGAAGAAGATCATTGCCATGGTGAAGAGGAAACTAGCTTGAGTAGCCATGGATGAATATAGAAAGATTCTTGCATATGGCTTATGAAGATGATGATTGATGAATGAATAGGTTTAATATAAAGGACTTATTTTGTCACCTGCATATGACATGTTTATATTCTTGTCTATATATAGACAGAGTATGCTTTTGGAGGATAGCCTAAAGTATGTGACCTTTTGAATATTTTTTTTTATAAAATAGTAATAATTCTGTAAGTGGTGCATCTCTTTTGTCACAGGTTGGGGTTATTAAACAATAAATATTCTATAGTAAAATAACTAAAAATAATGTATTTTGGTGCTTGTAAGCTGTAACTTATCCCAAAAATTTCTTAGCCATCCAACATGGGTGCTAGAACCTCACCAATAATATTTGAACTTATACAGTCCCCTACCATATATAATGCCTATCATGAATCCAATAAACCCCATGCACAATATGTAGATTCCTTTTAGTGGTTCAAATTTTGGTTTATAGCCTATAGATTTCTTGATTTTAGTTATATTGTCATCCTAATTGTTTATACATGCATCTTGAAATATATAAGATAAAGGTTTTGAATGTTATTGTCGACCGGTTTTATGGAAAATTGGACACTTATACTTTTCTTTTAAATATGACCATAATTAATTGATTTTTGTAATCGGATGTTTTGACTTTTAACATTATTTTTAATCTTCTACAATCGTTACAAACAACGGTCATCACCTCCACCGAACCACCACCACACATTAATTATAACAATTTGACTACCACAGCCTTAATTCATCATTCCCACAATACCATATATGTATTCTTTGAAAACAACCGCTATCGAGACTTTTGAGTAAGGATCGATTATGACTCAAAACACGTTTAATTGGCATAGATGATTTATATAACCTTCTAAACATAATAGAATTCTTATTTGAATCAAACTAGAAGAAAAACTAATTTAAAAAACCGTAAGGTATGTAAGTAGGACAAATAACCCCGTACCTACACGAGTGATTACTCGAATATTCTTAAAGGTGGCATATAATGATCAGTTTCTTTATTTAGTTCTTTAACCCTTTTGTTGTCTTCCGAATATGCTGGTATAGAGTGATCACGTTCAGCCAATTGGTGCTTGGTGGGCCAAAATAATTAGAGGTAGGCAATCTTCAAGGTATCTATTCCATGTTTGACTTCAAATGGGTAACAAACAGCCAACTAGCCAAGTATTGAAACATTTGAAAAATCCTAAAGCCTAATGTTCACTCATCTTAAAACAGCTTTATTTTTATTTTTTAAATATCTTTCTTTCAAAAGTTGATTATTTCTACTTTAATGAAGGAGTGGTAGCTCCAATCACTCCAGTGTCATCTGTAGTGGTAGTGCCACCTATCACCATTCATGCAGTGGTGGTCCATTTTGGATAAAATATGCCAACTTTGCTTAAAATTACCTTAAAACCAAAACCACCTAAATATCAGACATGTATGTTGTCTCATAAATGATTGTGGGTTTATCTAACAGTTGGGAAAAATAGTAATTCATCATCATCATCATCATCATCATCATCATCATCATCATCGTACTCAGTATATCCCACCAATAGCAAAGCTATAGTAGGGTCTGAGGAGGGTAAGATGTAGACAGCCTTACCTCTACCCCATCAGGATAGAGAGGCTGCTTCCAGTGAGACCCCCGGCTCGATAGTAGTTTTGCATCAAGCCTTGGACATAAGGCACATAGCACTCAATCATCGGGACACCGGCTGATCGGTGCATGCCCTTGTCTTTCGGCTATCAACGCCACTACATGATGCCTGATTAACCGTCCGTCACTTTTAACGTTATTTTCACGAGATTAGTAAAATAACGTCAAAATTAGTGCAATTTCACTTTTGCCCACCCGAGGGTTCACACATATATACATCATATGTGCGCACCGCAAGTAATTACTATTATTAATATTTACTATTATTAATATAGTAATTACTATTATTAATATTTAGTGAAAATGGGCTTTTCGCTTATGGCTGCTAGTTTTGAACACAAATAATTAATTATATGCGGTTATTATTAATAATATAAATATTATTTAATAGGTTTGTGTTCTATATAATGAGAGTTTCATAACGAACTAAAATATGTAAACAATTGGAGCAAAGATGAATTATATATCGATGCTCAAAGTTTTGTGTTGAAAACATGCAAAGATGGGAAAATGAAAAGAAACTTGTCCCACATAGGTTTGTGGAACTTTGAAAGTGATTTATATATGAGAATTCAATAGAAACTAATGTGATAAGCATCATGCCGTGCACCTGACGTGGACTGATATCGAGCAGTAGGAGGCTCCTACTCCGTAGTTGCTACGACGTTTCTTTTCTTTTATTGTCAGGGGTTACTACCAATGGCTCAAAATTACAACTAAGCAAGGTTATAAGTTTCAATCAAAACAGTAACCCAGATAAACTACCTTTGAGGTGCTACTATCTTCCTTGACAGTACAAAATGCAATGATACGGTAGTTGTCCCTTGGGAGACAAATGACTTCTCTATAG
The DNA here is from genome assembly GCF_021521415.1 of Bidens hawaiensis. Lineage (NCBI taxonomy): Eukaryota > Viridiplantae > Streptophyta > Magnoliopsida > Asterales > Asteraceae > Bidens > Bidens hawaiensis. The sequence goes on along the minus strand of NW_027494685.1, from coordinate 118,387 downwards.
GGAAACTCTCAAATTCCAATATGTTTTAAATGATTCGTGTTAAAAAGGAATCCTCAACCAACATTTTCCTTCTCTTCTTATTATTTCATCTTGTTACATTTGTAACCATTAGTATATTATAAATTATTTAAAATGCATGATTCACGTACGTTAGTTATAAACTGTCTCCATGCGTTAACCAAGAGGTTAGGGTATGTATTAGACTTTTAAGAGAATAACTTTACTAGTGATAATGTCCTATAGAGGGCCAAGGCATACGCACTAGATAGCTCTTATGATTTTAGCTTCATAAGCTCTATGATACAACCTTTTTAGGTCTTTTTTGACATAAAAAGTTGAGTTGTCAACGATACGAGGAAAAAATGTAAACTTCTATGTGAAAATGTCCTAAGGAATAGTACATTTCAATGTTTATTGGTTCTGATTAGCATACGTTGGTCAGCGAGGAGAACTCATGATGAGAAATAGTTTAACTATATATCAAGTCACACACTTCATGACATTAGTTAAAAAAAAGCTTCCTTATGCTATCCATGTGAGAAAATAGCTAGGATTTTGAGGACTCAACGTTATAGTCATATATTTAGTTGGTTGGATGCCTATTTTTTTTATAATTGAAAATGACCAAAGTATCTATTTAATGAGTCAAAGTAAACAAAATGCTAATTGACCAGTTTTTCTCATAATGTTCACCCTCAATCTTGTCGACCCATTCACTTTTTAGTCATTAGCCTACGAGATTTTCAACTAACAAGATTTTGAGATTTTTTATTATAAGTGGCAGAATCTGGTTGATTAAAAACTTCGTCAAGGAATGATTAAAAGCCATCAATTCAACGATATTTAGGAGTGGAAACGGACATTTTGATTATATTCCTTTTTTTTAATTGGTATGTATGTCTTGTACATGAAAATTAATGGTCCAGATTCCAAGCTTCAATTTGTGAGTACTAGTCGTACCATCTAGAATCCAAGCTTCATTTGTGAATACTATTCTTCCATGCATGTCCATTCTATTATGCCCATTTAATTTCAAACTTAAATATCCCACTTCATGTCTACTCTCAATCACATCATCATCTCGTTGGTCTTTCGTCATCCCGGACATCATCACTTGATTCAGTCCTCATCATTAGTTCATTACTTGTTAGATTTGATTGTCTTGATCTCTTCCTTGTTTTTGATAGGGCCCTTGGACTCAAATCCTCAATGAGGATGTCTAATTGTCACTTAAGACTTAAGATGATTGTTTAATCCCTAAGTGGACTATAAATTGAACCCATAAGCCCAACTTTAAGCCCAATAACCAAGTAAGCCCTCAGATCCCTAAGTGGACCTCAAATCTCGACAAAAGCAAGTTGTCAGTCACCCCGGCGAGTAGAGGTGTATAAATCGGGTTTTTCAAATACCCAGGTTCGGGTATGAAACCGGGTTCGGGTATGACTGGTTATTGGAAAATCGGGTATTGGCAAAACCCGGGTCGGGTTCGGGTCTAGGTGTTATCTCTAAAAACCATACCCTATGTATCAGGTTAGGATCGGGTATATAATCGAGTATTCAAAAGCGGGTATTTGAATACCCTATTTCCGGGTATTGAAAAAAACCCGATTTTCAGGTTTTTTCTGGCTTTTTTTCCGGGTATTCTTAAGATATATATTGGATTTTTTATGGGTTACACCTTTTAGGATTATTTTTCCGGGTAATATCGGGTATAGATCAGGTATTTGAAAAACCCGGTTCCGGGTATTTGTAAAACCCGATTCGGGTTTTCGGGTATTACCGGGTACAAATCGGGTTTGGTTCCGGGTCCAGGTTTTGGTACTGAAATGCATACCCTATTCGTACCCTACTGGTAGGATCGGGTATTAAAACCCGGGTATTTTTATCAGGTTCGATTCCGGATTCAGGTTTTTTGTGCACCTCTACCAGTGAGTGCTTAAATGTATTCACTTCACTTTTTCATAGCACTTCAAATCCAATTAAACAAATTCACCCCCTGCATTCTATACTATATAAAATGTAGTACAAAATTGAAAGTGGATATACGACGACAAAAGTCACTTTTGTCGTCGTATATCCACTTTCAATTTTGTACTACATTTTATATAGTATAGAATGCAGGGAGTGATTTTGCATTGGATTTAAAGCGCTATAAAAAAGTGAATTGAATACATTAGGCACTCACCGGGCTGAATTACAACTTGCTTTTGTTGAGATTTGAGGTCCACTTAGGGATCTGAGGGCTTAAATGGATATTGGGCTTATGGGTTCAATTTATAAATCCATTTATATATAAAAAACTAGACGAGTGTCCATGCGATGTAGCGGAAAATATAGGCCTTAATAATTACATAAGAGATTTTTGGGTGTTCATCCTTCCATTAGAAATCGTGGATTAAGAATTCTTATTTTAAACACAATTTAGTAGCGAAGTACAAATGAAACAGAAATCTAACCATTGTTAATGGTTTGTTTTTGTTGGGTTTTAATTTTCAACGGTTTGGTTTTAGTTTTCGATGACAAAAAAAGGCTTGGCTCACGGCTTAGTTTAAATCCATCAAAACCGGACCACAAACGCCTATACGTAAGATGTTATTTTTTTTAACTGAAATCAAACTATGAAAATATCATACTCAAATTAAAGAGAATTAAATGCTCGTTTTTATGGTGCAATTATTTTAAAAAAAATATTAACGTATGAAAAAGTTATGACCGTTTAAAAATCGTGGGGGAATTCGGGTTAAAAGTGAATTTATAAATAATATATAGTTAAAAGATGGGGGATCAAAGTTGTAATTATTATTTAAATTTCCAAATGTTGATTAAAGTAGAGGGCTTGGTTGTAAATAATTTGAAGAAATATGAAAGAAACCTTAAATTTAGTGTTAAAATGTCTAATATGCCCTTATTTAAGGTTGTACTATGTGTTTGAAAAATTGTAAATTACTTAAAATTGAGTGTCTTAATTTGCCCATAGGTGGTGCATTATATATAGAATAGATATTGAGAGGAATTAGATTTTAGAATAAATTCATGTCCATGGTTCAATGACATAGCCTTAACGCGAGAGGTGGGTTTAGGCTGTGTTCACGAATCTCATTTAAAGAGGGAAGGGGAGGGGAGGGAATGGAGAGAAAATGCTAGAAAATTTAAGTCAATACTCATTCTTCCAAATTTGAAAGATTATGAGAGAAAATGTTTGTGTATAACTGTAACGATTCCGACGAAACCAGGTATACCCTAACCGGTAGACGTTAGTTACGTCATATGTAATGTCGGGTACATGAGTTACCATGGTAATTATACGAGAATACATGGTTCATTGTATTGATTGTATGTGAATATATAATTCACCGTATTGAATATGCGATCAAACGATCGATAGTTATTGAAACCCGAATGAATCGAGGGTTCAATTATAGACGAGATATATGATATTTAGTGATGTTACGAAGTATTAAAGCTTCGGGGTAAGTGGATTAAAACACAGAAAAAGGATTTCGATTTAATAGTACGTCGGTACGTTAAACGAAACCTTTAATACCAAACCGAGCAAGAGACGATCGATCAAGCCGAAAAAGATGCGTAATAACTAATAATATGACGTTTTAAGTTAATAAATGTCATGGTTTAAGTTTTTAAATCGGTTTAATATAAATTTCATTTTTAAGACGAAAAAGACCGTTTTAGCCTCGTTTTAAGCCGACTTAAACATTTAAACGAAAAACGAACTGAACCAATTTATCCAAAACATTATCCGGATTGCGGATATCCAAATGAGTGGCCAAAAATAAACTTGTGGGTCCCACCCCACCCCCACATGTAGACCGATCGGCCTCTATGGCCTTTACTTTCTTTTTTTTCTTTTTTCAATCAACAATCCACAAACTTCATCAAATCCTCTCAACTCCTTGATCAAAAACCGAGACTTTTAATAAGAAAAACCAAGGTAAAGATCGAATTATATACGTTTCCATCTTCGTTTCTTGAGTTTGTTTGCAAGAAAATGAGGTTTCAAAGATAAAAACCGATTCTTGCATGATCAAGTGATGTATACGGGTTATACAAGGGATCTTGGTCCAAGAAAGGAGTTAAACGAATCAAAAACGAATTTTTACGGTTAAATCTTTGTTTTAGTATCATAACCGTAACCATGAAAGAAATGGCTTGATCGTGAGTGTAACTTGCTTGGTATTGTGGTATGTTGTTTGTAGGCTCTGTATTTAGTGGGTAGATAAGGCGGAAAGATGAGTTTGTAGCTTGTAGTGGCGGAAAACGAAAGGTATATTCGGTTATGTTCGGTTATGGGAAATTTGGACAGATTGTTGATGCTATAGAGTTAGGTCATGAAATTTTACAGAGGTGTTAAACACATGAAAATATGAGTTCTGTGAATGTTTGGTAATTTTTGGATAAAGGATGAATATTTGGTGAATTTAATGCTCGGTTTTGGCCAAAAATGGTGAAAAATAGTTAAATATCATGAAAAATTCTGGAAAATTTCAGATAAGCTTTTCATATCATGTACAAGTGACACACAAAATTTTAGGTCCGTTGGAGAAGTCTAAGTAGGCTTTTTGGTTAAACGAGTTCTAGGGATTTCTAGCTCGGTTTTGTAAAAAAGGCATGTAAAAGAAGATTTTGGTTCTGGAAAAATTACAGGGGACTATGTGGATGGCAGGGGACATCCAGGAAAAATTTGGGATTTTTCTAAGGTCGTTTGGTATTTACGACATATTTAGTGTTTAAATGGTGTTTAAAAATAGATAAATAAATTTTAAATATAAGAATTAATTCTGGAAATATTTTTATAAAATTCCCCACTATTAAAAAGTGATTTGTGCAAAATTTCAAGATCCGAGAGTAAACGGATAATTAATCGTGCTAATTATCAAACTTTTAAAGTTAAAACGTGTAAACCGGTGAAGTTCGCTTAAGCGAGCTGACTGGTGTATAAAAACCTTAAAAATGGACTATTTTCATATAATTGAGTTAAACAAGTAAAAATGAATCATCCGAAAATAAGTCGAATGATTTGGGTATTTTTAACCGATTTAACAGTTTCCGGTACGCCAAAGACGGAAACGGGTCCCGCGGCCAATCGGGACGTCTAAACCGAGCTATAATTTCACATTTTAAATTAAATTATCAGACAACCACTACTTTCGAGTCGTGTGTGACCAAACTCATTTTTGAAACATAAAACAGATATTCGTGCTAGGCACGCAAAACGAGAAAACGACTAATAGAAATTGTGACCATGGAACTCTAAACGACATCACAATCTGAGTCCGGAGAAGTATTTCTGGGTTAACATTGCCCCCGGAACAGGTACAGTCCTGGGTTAACAGTGTCCCCAGATGTACCGATTGATAAGGTTAAAGATTATATAAACAATAATTGTATAATAACGATCGTAGGGATCATATTACAGATTGGACGTGTTAATTGATAATGATTGTTGTTACCTGCTTGCATCTGCTAAGGTGAGTTTCACGAGCCCCTTTTTTTTTTACTGAATTGTTTTAAATATTTTTCCGGGGCGGAAAGCATGTTTCTATCAAAATGTTTAAGTACATGCTGATCGCATGGAAATGAATGTATTTATATAATGTGTATTGTACGGGAATCGTACGGTAATGTATTAAGATGGTAATTGTCTGAGTTGTTAATATTGTAAGGTCCCGCAACAGTGTTCTGGGTTAACAGTGTCCCCAGATGTGTTATTGGAAGTGTACTGGGTTAACAGTGTCCCCAGAGTTTATTGGAAGTGTTTTGGGTTAACAGTGTCCCCAGAGGTTATTGGAAGTGTTCTGGGTTAATAGTGGGTTATTGGAAGTGCTCTGGGTTAACAGTGTCCCCAGATAATATTAAATTATGATATGGATTTATCATGGTTTACTAAAATTGTGAAACTCACCAACTATTCGTAGTTGACCCGTTTTCTCACATTCTTTTCAGGTACAACTAAGATGAAGTGATTACTTATGTGCTAAGTGCTTGATGTGTGTAAGATTTGCGTGCGGGGTGTTAGGATACATTATAATAAATAGAATTATGTATCGTAGTGTGTGATGTGTGTATCACCTAGACGGTAATGGAATACAAGTTAATGTAATTTGAAGTATATTAATGCATTCAGTTTTCTTTATAAACAATGTGGTTGATATCAGAGGTGTCTGTTGCATCCCGTGTACGTTTCCGCTGCGGTTACGGGGTGTTACAGAACTTGGTATCAGAGCCATTGGTTATAAAAGAATTAGGATGTCTTTAAAAGATACCTAAAATATAACCAGTAGCTCAAGTATTATAGGATCTGAATATGAACTAATAATTTATAGTGACAAGAGCTGGGTGAACTTGGATGGACAAGTGGGTTATTATGGTCCGGAACATAATAACATACTTTTCCGCACGAAGGAATTCAGGGGAAGTCACGGGGTACATTAATAGGTAAAAATGGCAACATATGTGTAAAGTATATGGTATTATTTATACGTGTTAATGTGTATATATATATATACATATCTTGTGGGTACATGTATTGAGAAATGGGACCCGGATAAGGAACCGGGGAAGGAAATAATAAAAAGTACCGAGGATGCTGAGATTTCTAGAGCATCGGTTGATAATGAGTCTGACTTATCGGGCCATAGTTATGATAGTACCAAGTTAGATCTCCCGTTTGACATTAACCAGAAATATCTAGTAACCGTCACTCCCAACCAAAATTGATGAATCCCTTACCCTACCAACACCGGTACCGTATAACCTAATAACCCCAGATGTTCACCCGAACCGTCGACCCTCACGTACGGACGGATCCGTGCCTGAAACCACTCTTATCTCATTAAGGTAAATAAATAAATAAAATAATAATAATAATAAATTTGATAATAAATCAGCAGATAAAAATAATATATAGAAATATATATATATATGTATTTCTCACTCTCAAACATATGAGTCATACCACCTCCAGATCGAGAAATACCGATTTCAACGAACCTAGAACGCCTGAGGACATTGACTGAGCAAGTGATAGAGTTTCCCATAATAATAATTAATAATATTTGAAGGCAACCCATGTTGCGCGATTACCTTGAACCTTGCAACTCCCTATGTTATCCTTACATCCGTTAGATGCTTATACCCATGTATACTCGAATAGAATGATTACCTATACACAAAGAGGTGTTGGAATCATTATAACATTGTTGGATATTCGTTCGTAGGTGGTATACCGTGTATGCCAGATATACGAATAGACACGGATATTATAGCTCCGTGGTACGTAATCGTTTGGTGCTCACGGTGAGCGTGTATCGGTTATGCCGACATGCAGAAGGATATTGAAATCATGAATATTAAACATTGATTTTTGTTGAGAAAGATCTATATGTCAGATGGTGACAAGGGTTATGAACCATAATTAGACGTCAACCGACGTCAGGTTAAGTCTATATGTTATTATATTTGTGGGACATATATACTAGATGCCGGTATGTGTAATATATATGATAACATTTGGTGTGTATGTGTACCTGTTGTTATGATTGAGCTGGTAACGAGTTATATGGTGAGATTAGTATTGATTACTGCGTACGGGATGAGTACGGCAGAATGACATAAAAAGAGTAACTCCAATGATGGAGATTGATATGATTCAGTTGATTGCTCAAAGATAGCAGATGATGATACCGAATGTAGTATCACAGATCACTGCTAGTGTTGATGCAAATGTGAACGCAGAATTATAGATCGAGCAATCACATGATTATGAATATTTCAATTCTTAGTGGTATTACTAAGAGTGATAATGTCCCACCGAATGCTATTATGACTACAAGTATTAGTTATATACTAAACATGAATAGTAGTCGTAATGAATTAGATCCGGTGTGAAGAATATGTTTATCGGTTGTGTTAAAGGGATTATTAATAGTTGGCTGATGGTAAAGGGAGGAATAGATTAGCGAGTGGATAGAAAAGATCGAAATGATTAAGGATATTGGTAAGAGTCTAGAACATTTTGTAGTGAAGTATGCTACAGATATGTTGGTAGATTATGTTGTATCGTGATGGAACGCGATGGTAAAAAATAATAGATAGAAAATTTTTGCTCAGATGATGTGGTCGGAATTTAAAATTCTTGTGCTAGAGCACTTTTATTCGAGTAATTAAGTTCAGAGATTGGAAACTGAACTATTGAAGATAGAAATGTTGTATGCTGATCACTTAGAAAACGCTAATCGTTTGAAGGAATTGTCATGTCTGGTAACATGGCTAATTACTCCTGAAACTAAGCGAAGTGAGCGCAATATTGGGGACTAACTCCATCGATAAAGAGTATAGTCAATCCTGTAAATATACGACCCTTGGAAGGGTGGTGTCACAAGCCAGCATGATGAATTTGACTCTATGGGAAGCGGACTGGAAGGACGTTGGGTGAGACGTCGAGTGTTAAAGAAGAGAAGTGATAAAGGTATGGTGCAAGATAGACTTTGAATAAGTAGGAAGAAGAATGTTGAGTGTTAGTAGGCCACAGGTGTGGTAAAGATGGACGTAACGCCCTAATTGTAGAACCAAGTGAAGCCATGTGAACCGACAACCCCAACCCATTCGTGTACAACCACTTCGAAACCAACAACTTCAATAACAATCCATTCAAAGAAACCAAATTATGCCAAACAGTTGTACTTGCTATGAATGTGGCAGTACAGAACGTTTCAAGAGAAATTGCCCAAAGTTGAACCAAGGTGTCATTGGAAGACGAACCTCATGACAAGCATCAACCTCTGATCAAGCAAGGAGCCGTGCTTTTGTGAGTAATTCAAATAAAGCACGTCATGATCCAAAAGTAGTATTAAGTAAGTTGTAGTTTTAAATCAATAGGCTTCAGTGATATTTTTACGGTCGTCGATAGAAGTTAGTTCCTGCTAACCTCCTACCCTTTGGAAAGATACCGATTAGTGAAACTATAGAACCCTATACTGTAGAATCGCTAACGGTAAATCCCTAATGGTTAACTAAATTGTACGGAATTGTCCTATTATTCTGAACGATTAACATTTCCTTATTGACCTACGACCAGTAAAGCAAAGAAGTTTTGACGTAATAGTTAGCATGGATTGGCTAACTCAACATGAAGCAGAAATCAAATATGAAAAGAAGATGATTAGAAGCTCTCTTTCGGACGATGAAGCGATTAAATACAGAGAAAAGTGTACGGTATTATGTTGCCACTCAAATCTCATCTTGAGATGTTATAATATTTACGACAAGAAGACGTGGTGTATTTAACAAACGTGATTGCCTAAGTATTTAAAAGAAAACATATAGAAGATATCACGGTGGTGCGCAAATTTCCACAAGTTTTCCCAGAAGAACTCCCTGGATTACCGCCAGCCCGACAGGTCGAATTCAGAATCGATTTAATGTCTCAAGCTGGCCCTGTTGCTAAAGCATCCTGCCGACTTGAACCGTCCGAGATGCAAGAATTATCCAATCAGTTACAAGAATTGTTGGATAAGGTTTTATACGACCTAGTTAGTCACCATGGGGTGCACCAGTTTTAATTGGGAAATGAAGGACGGAAGTGTTAGGATATGTGTTGATTAGGGAGAATTGAATAAAGTGACGATCAAGAGTAGGTGCTCACTTCTTCGAAGTGAATGATCTGTTTAACCAACTGCAAGGGACGATTTATTTTTTTAGAAAAATTGATCTTAGATATAGTTATCACCAAATGAGAGATCCAAGAGGAAGACGTTGCAACAACAGTGTTTCGGACTCGCTACGGCCATTATGAATTCTTAGTTATGCCTTTCGGGCTAACAAATGCGCCGGCAGCATTCATGGAACTCATGAACCGAGTCTGTAACTTTATTTTGACAAATTTGTCATAACATTCATTGATGATATTTTAATATATTCGCAACGTAAAGAAGAGCACGATCGACGGTTAAGGAAATTGTGGAAGTGTTAAAGCAAGGGGAGTTGTACGCGAAGTTTTCAAAATGTGATTTTGAATAAAGAATGCATAATCCTTTGGTCATGTTGTAAAGCAACAAGGATTTCACAAAGATCCAAATAAGATAGAAACCATTAAAATTGTGCCAAGCGCCGATTTTAAGTCTCCCCGATGGAGACGATGGTTTTGCCGCGTATTGTGACGCATCGCGTAAAGGGTTAGAATGCGTGTTGACGCAGTATATTAAGGTTATAGTCTATGCTTCCCGACAGTTAAAAGTACACGAGTAAAATTACACTACTCACGACTTAGAACTGGGAGGGGTTATCTATGCACTTAAAATGTGGAGACATTGTCTCTACGATACGAAGTGCACCATCTTCACCGATCATAATAGTTTGCATCACATATTCGATCAGAAAGAACTAAATATGAGGCAACAAAGATGGGTTGAGTTGTTAAACAATTATGACTGTGACATCCGTTACCACCCGGCAAGGCTAACGTCGTAACCGAGGCCTTGAGTAGGAAAGATCGGGTTAAGCCATTGCGAATGAGGGCGTTGGGGATGATAGTCCAGTCGAACTTTTCGGATCTGAGTCGAGTCGCTCAACGTGAGGCGTTGAAAGAGGGACAATTGGAAAAGGAGGAACTTTACGGCAATGAGAAGAATTTCGAACAACGCGTGGATGAAATTCTCTACTTCAAAAATTGGGTTTGGATCCCGACTCTCCATGACCTTCGTGAATTAATCATTGACGAAGCGCATAGATCGAAATAATCCATACACCCGGGATCGGATTTGACTATTGATGATACGGGTATCTGAAAGGATTTTTATTAATGGTGGAGTTTGGAGAAAGATATGGTCACGTGTGTTGGTGAATACTGAGTTATGCAAGAGATAAGGCTGCACACCAAAAACCCTAGGGAACGCCACAACGACAGAAAAATTCGCCAATGATAGTGGGAATAAATTACAATGGATTTCGGGACGCAAATTCCCATGATATATCAAAGGCATGAGGTAAATTAGGTAATCACGGATCGATTAACCAGTCCTCGCATTTCATCCCAATCTATGACGATTGCCACAATGAATTCTCGCCCAAATTCATGATGTTGAAATGGTAACTCGTCGTGGAGTACCATTTTCAATGATCTCAGATCGAAATAGTCATCCTACTTTCATTATTGGAAGGAGGGGAAGGAAGCATCGAGAGCTTGAAGCTTTCTATGGGTGAAGTAGTTATCACCAATTAGTTAAATTGAAAATGAGCGTCGATCGAGCCATAAGATTTGAATTGATCCGAGAAACAACCAATCGGGTTTATAATGTTTAAGAGAAGTCGAAAGTAACGCGAGGATTGGCAAAGGATTTATGTCAACGTTCAAAGGAAACCATTGTCACTAAATAGAGGTGACAAGGCATTTTAAGGCATCACCTTAGAGAGAGGTGATATGAGGTTTGGCAAAACCGAAAATAGCTTCTTAATATATTGGACCCCATGAGAACTATCTCCATGGTTGGTCATTTAGTCTATCAATTAAAGTACTCCAGGGGCTAAGTACTATACATGATATTTTGCCATGTATACGGATTGAAAAGTGCCTAAGCGATGAGGCAACGAGAGTACTAGTAATAGAGGTACTCATTGAGGACATGCTTGATATAATAATTAATTCCGTAAAGATAGTAGACGGGAAAACTAAACAGTTTGGACATACCAAGCGTTATTAATTAAGATTAAGTGGAAATTCACAGCGAGGACCAGATTATACTTGGTAACGCGAGGGTGACTTCTGAAGGAAAAACCCCCCACCTTTCTCTCGAAGGGAGATTGTGGGCGTGTAAAATTTCGAGGACGAAATTTCTTAACGGGGGGAGAATGTAACGATTCCGACGAAACCAGGTATACCCTAACCGGTAGACGTTAGTTACGTCATATGTAATGTCGGGTACATGAGTTACCATGGTAATTATACGAGAATACATGGTTCATTGTATTGATTGTATGTGAATATATAATTCACCGTATTGAATATGCGATCAAACGATCGATAGTTATTGAAACCCGAATGAATCGAGGGTTCAATTATAGACGAGATATATGATATTTAGTGATGTTACGAAGTATTAAAGCTTCGGGGTAAGTGGATTAAAACACAGAAAAAGGATTTCGATTTAATATTACGTCGGTACGTTAAACGAAACCTTTAATACCAAACCGAGCAAGAGACGATCGATCAAGCCGAAAAAGATGCGTAATAACTAATAATATGACGTTTTAAGTTAATAAATGTCATGGTTTAAGTTTTTAAATCGGTTTAATATAAATTTCATTTTTAAGACGAAAAAGACCGTTTTAGCCTCGTTTTAAGCCGACTTAAACATTTAAACGAAAAACGAACTGAACCAGTTTATCCAAAACATTATCCGGATTGCGGATATCCAAATGAGTGGCCAAAAATAAACTTGTGGGTCCCACCCCACCCCCACATGTAGACCGATCGGCCTCTATGGCCTTTACTTTCTTTTTTTTCTCTTTTCAATCAACAATCCACAAACTTCATCAAATCCTCTCAACTCCTTGATCAAAAACCGAGACTTTTAATAAGAAAAACCAAGGTAAAGATCGAATTATATACGTTTCCATCTTCGTTTCTTGAGTTTGTTTGCAAGAAAATGAGGTTTCAAAGATAAAAACCTATTCTTGCATGATCAAGTGATGTATACGGGTTATACAAGGGATCTTGGTCCAAGAAAGGAGTTAAACGAATCAAAAACGAATTTTTACGGTTAAATCTTTGTTTTAGTATCATAACCGTAACCATGAAAGAAATGGCTTGATCGTGAGTGTAACTTGCTTGGTATTGTGGTATGTTGTTTGTAGGCTCTGTATTTAGTGGGTAGATAAGGCGGAAAGATGAGTTTGTAGCTTGTAGTGGCGGAAAACGAAAGGTATATTCGGTTATGTTCGGTTATGGGAAATTTGGACAGATTGTTGATGCTATAGAGTTAGGTCATGAAATTTTACAGAGGTGTTAAACACATGAAGATATGAGTTCTGTGAATTTTTGGTAATTTTTGGATAAAGGATGAATATTTGGTGAATTTAATGCTCGGTTTTGGCCAAAAATGGTGAAAAATAGTTAAATATCATGAAAAATTCTGGAAAATTTTAGATACGCTTTTCATATCATGTATAAGTCACACACAAAATTTTAGGTCCGTTGGAGAAGTCTAAGTAGGCTTTTTGGTTAAACGAGTTCTAGGGATTTCTAGCTCGGTTTTGGAAAAAGGGCATGTAAAAGAAGATTTTGGTTCTGGAAAAATTACAGGGGACTATGTGGATGACAGGGGACATCCAGGAAAAATTTGGGATTTTTCTAAGGTCGTTTGGTATTTACGACATATTTAGTGTTTAAATGGTGTTTAAAAATAGATAAATAAATTTTAAATATAAGAATTAATTCTGGAAATATTTTTATAAAATTCCCCACTATTAAAAAGTGATTTGTGCAAAATTTCAAGATCCGAGAGTAAACGGATAATTAATCGTGCTAATTATCAAACTTTTAAAGTTAAAACGCGTAAACCGGTGAAGTTCGCTTAAGCGAGCTGACTGGTGTATAAAAACCTTAAAAATGGACTATTTTCATATAGTTGAGTTAAACAAGTAAAAATGAATCATCCGAAAATAAGTCGAATGATTTGGGTATTTTTAACCGATTTAACAGTTTCCGGTACGCCAAAGACGGAAACGGGTCCCGCGGCCAATCGGGACGTCTAAACCGAGCTATAATTTCACATTTTAAATTAAATTATCAGACAACCACTACTTTTGAGTCGTGTGTGACCAAACTCATTTTTGAAACATAAAACGGATATTCGTGCTAGGCACGCAAAACGAGAAAACGACTAATAGAAATTGTGACCATGGAACTCTAAACGACATCACAATCTGAGTCCGGAGAAGTATTTCTGGGTTAACATTGCCCCCGGAACAGGTACAGTCCTGGGTTAACAGTGTCCCCAGATGTACCGATTGATAAGGTTAAAGATTATATAAACAATAATTGTATAATAACGATCGTAGGGATCATATTACAGATTGGACGTGTTAATTGATAATGATTGTTGTTACCTGCTTGCATCTGCTAAGGTGAGTTTCACGAGCCCCTTTTTTTTTACTGAACTGTTTTAAATATTTTCCCGGGGCAGAAAGCATGTTTCTATCAAAATGTTTAAGTACATGCTGATCGCATGGAAATGAATGTATTTATATAATGTGTATTGTACGGGAATCGTACGGTAATGTATTAAGATGGTAATTGTCTGAGTTGTTAATATTGTAAGGTCCCGCAAAAGTGTTCTGGGTTAACAATGTCCCCAGATGTTATTGGAAGTGTTCTGGGTTAACAGTGTCCCCAGAGGTTATTGGAAGTGTTCTGGGTTAACAGTGGGTTATTGGAAGTGCTCTGGGTTAACAGTGTCCCCAGATAATATTAAATTATGATATGGATTTATCATGGTTTACTAAAATTGTGAAACTCACCAACTATTCGTAGTTGACCCGTTTTCTCACATGCTTTTCAGGTACAACTAAGATGAAGTGATTACTTATGTGCTAAGTGCTTGATGTGTGTAAGATTTGCGTGCGGGATGTTAGGATACATTATAATAAATAGAATTATGTATCGTAGTGTGTGATGTGTGTATCACCTAGACGGTAATGGAATACAAGTTAATGTAATTTGAAGTATATTAATGCATTCAGTTTTCTTTATAAACAATGTGGTTGATATCAGAGGTGTCTGTTGCATCCCGTGTATGTTTCCGCTGCGGTTACGGGGTGTTACAATAACATTAACTACCTATTAACTCTTAAATTTCCTTTCCTTTTCTTTCATTTTCATTAAACTCAGGAACATAAAATTAAGTGACACATTTTCCTTTTCACTCTTTCTTTTCTCTTTCAATTCTCCTCCCTTTCTTTTTTTCCTTAGTGTTAGGTAAAGGTTTTAGTGCACAAAAGCTTTTTTTATTATTATTTTCATATGTTTACGCTAACGACTCAATGTTTAATGTGGCCACAATGTGTTGACACACATTTTTTTTATTTAAATTCCACAACAAATTTTTTGAATACCAAATAACTTGTGTTTCCACGAGGGCAAAATGCCCACTACCACAAAGATCAAAGAAAGCTAAAAAAATCTCTCTAAAATACACAAAATATCAAATTTGTTTTGAAACCCTAACCCTAGACAACCCAATCTCAAACATGTGTTTGTGAATACGGGACCAAGCCTAGGGACCGATATGCAATTTTCTTGTTTGATAATTGTCTTTATTTACCAACTAACACATACACCCTTTATAATATGATTATTAAATTTAAACATTTATACCATGCTAGCATGAGATTTGAACATTCAACCTCATCACGAGGAATACTTTTCATCGCACCTTGATATCATTAGACTAAAATCCTTTTGATGTTTATAATAATTAGTGTGTGATCATGCGTCACTCAAAAAGATAAACACAAACACAATGGTGAAGACGAAGGTGCCAACTGATACAAGTAACAATTTAAGCAAAAAAAACTAGTAAATGTACTATTATACGATGAGAATTATTACAAAACACTAGACTATCATGACTTTATGAGAACAAAAGCACAAATCTGAATGATTTAATTGTTTTTTTATCATTGGCTCATGTCATAAATGTTACATTTTCAACACACACATTTGTATGTTATCCGCATAAAAATAAATCGTTAAACTAATTTATTCTTATACGATATAGATAATTGCTAATCATGATTAGATTACTAGCTTTAGCTTTAAAACTCGTGTATTACACGGGATTAATTATTGTATAAATTACAATGAATAATTTAATATAAATAAAAAAAAGATAATTAAGTCTCTTTATATTATGTAAAAAAAATGCATTACAAATATAGTTGTTTATTATCATCAAATATATTTGAATTTTAAATCGACAATGGGTTGTTCTACCATCGGTATACAATAATGAAGCAATGTCACTGGAAGCAACATTTAAAACAATGAGGCCTTTCGAGGTGAAAGATGTAGCTAAATTTTTTCACAAAAATGTTATACATTTCATACCCTGCCATAGATAAAAAACACACCAGATTTTCCTTTTTGAGCAATTTTCATGTTTTCCTTATAAACACACAGTTGTTCAATTATTACAATAGTCTTATAATAAATATAAAAAATGAAAATTTTGTCTATGATTTTTAAGACTGAAATTTGTAAAAAAAAAAAATTAAAAAAAATTATTATAGTTTTCTTCAATATTAAGATGTCTCAAAAAATTGAATGTTAATGTACTCTTTAAGCATAAACTCTTTTACATATACATTTAAATTTTAAAGAAAATATATTTATGACATATAATAATTATATTAATATTTTTTTATATTAAGCATGTTTAGAATATAATTTATGGTATTAATAATTTAATCAATGGAGACTGACCAATTAATACGATATGTTGAATTTATAATCAATACTATCTAAAACCAAGATTTTTTTTTTCCATCAATAGTATAGAAATTTTGAATGGAATTTGATAGTAAGATTTAACTCAGAATGTCATATGTCCAGAATTATTTTCTTTTATTAGTATAAATAGAATATATACATAAGCGAACAATCAAACTATTCTTTCACTTTCTTATTATGGAAGAAATTACATTTATTTATTTTCTTTTAGAATTTTTTATGACCGGAAAAAAAAGTGAATTTTGATGTTGGTGTTCTAACTATTCTCCTAATATATATTGTTATGCATAAATCTCTTCGTTCAAACTTCCTAACATAACTGGTTCCTGATTAAAAAAAATTATACAATATTGGGCATGAGATTTTTGTTTTGGACACCTAACTATATATTTTTACCAGTTTTATATGTATATTTTATACGTGAAGCATGTTGGAAAGTAAGAAAAATCAACCCTCTTTTTTTCAGCTTTTTTGGAGTGGGGGTGGCAAAAGAAGATGTAGACGTACTGTTTGAATGATATTAAAAAATATTTTTCTGCATAGGTTTTTTTCAGAGTTGCCCGATACATGTTATTTAAAAATTGAAAAGAAGATATTAAACGCGATTATTGTATATTTCATTTTCTGATTTTATAACATATTAAAATGTTATTTATATTATTATATGTAACACTAGTTTTTATCCCCCGTATTACGAGAGTTGTTTTATATTGTTTGTTCAAATACTTATTTATTTTTTGAATTTATATTTCATTTATTGTATGAAAAGTTAATATTATACTTATGGTTTGATGATAAATTGTTTCACAAATAAATGAAATGTTATAATCCAGTTTAAAAGCTATATGGTTTTGATGAAACCCAAGACCCGTTTATTTTTTTTACTATAAAATTGGTTTTTTTAATTATAAATTATATTTATGAAAGTTAATAATATACTTATGGTTTGATGAGACCCAAGACCCGTTTGTTTTTTTTACTACCAAATTGGTTTTTTAATTTAAATAATATATATATATTTTTTAAAAGATATTACTTTTTAGTATATCCTATTTTATAGGATTTTTACATCAATAATTTGGTGAGAATAATTTTTATTTAATGAGATGTTATAACCCGTTTAAGAAATATATGGGTTTGGTAAGACCCATACCCATGAATTCAGGTTAAATGCATGGGAAACCTCCATTTAAAAATCAAGCAAATCTGGTGACTCCAAAAAAAGGGGGAACGACCACATCCCGACACATAGGATTTTTATGTTTTCGTTTATATATATTATAGATAAATAGATTATAGATATTAAGATATATCTATGATCTATAATCTATCTACGTTGATTTTATTAGTTTCATATCGTATTTGCTTCTGTTTTCCCATTTAAGATTATACTTAAGTTGTTTAAACCTTCGAGAAGAAGCGATCCTAAGATTTTAACACATAATATAAGTAAAATACAAGATAAAAATATTTGGATTTATTTCCTCTAGTTGGACGTATCACATACATGCTTGGATTGATCAGTTAATAATAAATACAAAACCCCCACTCAATACCCTGAATTTTGGGTGGTCCTCTGTCAACCGCAACTAACTATATACATGATCCCGTTAGTAAGGTATTGACGGGTTCTGCAATATGGTTAAAAAGTTAACTGAATCATTAAAAAACCAATGACTATACATATACAGGCTAGAAAATTCTTGTCATGGTTGATTTGGATATAGATGCAAACTTGGATCATTGGTTTTTTAAATATATTCATACTGATTAATTTATTTGCCCATCTCAATCCCTAAATCGTTCACATATAGTTGCATCATCACATGATAAACATGATACGACCAAAATATTAGGGACATAAAGAAATCTAAGGCGAAAACGATAGAATGTTTTAAGCAGATGAAATAACAAGAGAAAAGGCATGCAGCTTTCCTAATCTTTTCAAAGGCATGGATTGTGCGTGTTTGCTTGGTAAGATGACACTATATACGTAAGTACATGACCCTCAAAAGTCAAAAAGATATATTTAACAAAATATAAACATAAAATGTAATTGTCATGGACGGATAGTACATGATATTTATCGTATGGTCATTTAACTACCACAAATCAAGTTTCTTGCCTTTTCCTAGTTAGCAGTATGTGGAAGTGGAACACCAAAAGCAAATACAATTTTAAGTCATGCAATTCAGATATGTTTGGTTATATAACAATTTTAATATAGTTACAGTTTTATTTCTCTCTTCCCCTCTATATTTAGTTAGCACCATGCGAAGTGGTTATGCAATTCTCAACTTAAAGAGAGACACTAGGGGACATTCAATACATAATCACTTTTAAATATAAAATTGCAATATCCGTATAAACACATGTACATTTTAATTCTCTCTTAACTAAATCCATATAAATATATAACATGTACTACTGTTTATGCAGATTTGTACCTGAAATTAGCTATGTATAAAAACGCCCTTGTTTATATAAGTTCACGTTTCAAAACACAATTTTAGTTGAATAGAACCATGTAATGCATATGTGTGTAGTTATTGATACGATGGAGATGAGAGAAAAGCGAAGTGGTTGCATAACCTTCTTACGTAATATAATTAAAGTAATATGTAAAAATATATATATGCAATAGTTATCTGCTTAAAATTGATTATATTAACCGTCCCATGTTTAGTGTGTATATCTTACATGTGAGCCAATATCTGTTTATTGTGTATGTATCTGACAAATGAAGGAATATTATGTTGACATATGACATGCAGATATGTGGTGAAAAAGGTTAACCCACCCTAGCAACCATACCATGGACCATCACCATCCATTAAATTCCAATATCAAACAAATTATATTGGCAGGATAATGGAACATTGACCAGACCAAACTCCACTACTACCACCTCTCTCCAACAAGGGAGGTGAGACTAACCATCACTTTACTGAAATATTACACCTCCAACTATCTGTTTTAGCCATATAGGCCCTTACAAATAGATTCACCCCCACCTTCAACTGTTTACAAATTACAACCCACCCCACTTGTGATGATCATTCATTAATTTGAATCTTGTTAAAAGGAACCTCAAATATACCCAAAAGATTCACACTGAAATGAGTTCCAACCAGACAGAATTAATTCTCTTTTACTTACTAGAACATTAGAATTCATGATGATGCAATATTTTATAATTGGTTTTTTGTTAAGTTCCATAATAACAATCTATACATTAGAATGAAATAAAGGAACTATAACAAAAACCTTTTGACATATTGTGTGACGATAAAGATGTAACAATACACATGCTCTATCATTCGAACCATTTCTTTTCTAAGCAATTCCATGAACATGCATTTTAATTGGCGTGAAAGTACAGCCACAACGACTAAAAGAAAAAAAGCAGAACTTGCATGCTTAGACACAAATATTCCAATATGATAATATTGTCTAACTAGCATTCATTCTAGAAAAACATCGGTACACAAATTTCTAACATATTAGCATCATCATCACTTACTTGACCAAATAACCGTCCAACTGATAAGAACTCTAGTTGGCTTTCCTATTGGAGTTTAAATTGGTATTTAAAGCAATATAATCTCCAAACTGGAGCCCACAAAAAGTTTAAAGCTCACCAAAGTTTAAGTTATACAATGAATATATGAGATGAATTCTTTGTGCCTTATGCTTATCTAAGTAAAATTATGCTTAATTATAAAAAAGTAAAAAGGCTCCTACCCACAACCTTATATGGCTTATATCATTGCTTATGTCAAGTTAACATCACTTAGCACAAAAGCCTCTACCCATATTTATTCATTCATTCCCCTATATAGTGCAATCATATTCATTCCCTTAATGCATAAATATTGTCTTTATTGGGCATAAGTTTTTGCTAAATTTCTCGTTCCGTGTGCCACCTTTCTCCTATTCATATACTATGCTTTTTATGTTCATTTTGGTAGGTAAAAAAAGCCTTTTAAAGGTTATATTTTGTTACAACAAGGATGTGCTGCAACAAACATAATCATAAACTGCTTAAGTCAACCACTTAGTAAAAGATTTAGTGGTTTCTACAGGGTTCTAAATGATCTACTACCACTGTAACTTTTGGTGTCTGACAACAATCCACTTTGGTTGCCATACGCAATAGCCACTTTCATTATATGTAGGGCATAATAATAGTAATAACCATTAACATTCAAGAAAAATGATGACCAACTTAATCTTTTTACCAACTAGGAAAGCATTAAGGCATTATTATAATTTTAAAGTAAAAAAGGAGGATTAAGATATGTTACCTTCATCCAAGAAGGCCAGAGTCCATTGTTGGTATCTGCAATACAGGATATACCGAGCTCACCCCCAAAACTTCAGTGTAAAATTAGTATACAAGATATATACAGACGGGGTAATTATTGGCATGGGTTTAAACGGGATAACCTGGGGCATTTTTTCAATATAAAAAAAGGGCTGTTTGTCAGTAATAACTGGGACAAATATGATTGCAAAAAGTATTAATTCAATAACGAAATTATTTAGCAGGTTATGTTTAATAAGACTATGCTTTGGTTGCTTGACATATTTAACGAGTTTCCTTTTAAGCTATAATCTTATGTTAATAGATTTTAAACAAAACCAAATCAACCAATGATATGTTGGGTTGTAGTTGCAACCTCTTGTAAATTTGTAAATGAGTCAAGCCAGCTCGTTTACACCCAATATCTGCTTGTTAAAAGCTCCAACTGAGCCTAGCTTAAACGAGCTCGAGCCTTAACATAAGCTTTTCAACAACAAGCCCGAGCTTCACTTATTGAGCTCGAGCATACTCGTGAGCCTATTACTTGTATAATTTTTATTTAATGTATTAGATATATACTTATAAAATAAAGTATATTATATATAAACCTGTGATAAATATAACTAAATAATATATATGATGTTATTTGTATAAATCTTGTAATTACAAAATTAAGAAAAAAACTAAAAATGCATATAAACTAGTTATTAGTTGATAAATGATAAATAAGCCGAGCTCGAGCTTACAAAAACAACTCATGAGCCGAGCTCGGGCTTACAGAAACAACGCACGAGCCGACCTCAAGCTTGTTTTCATCCCTAACTTTTATATTGCTTAGCTCAATAAATCAGTAATATATTTGATTAAAGCAACCACAAATAAAAAATTGATTTGGGAACTTGGAAATCATTATGAGAAGATCCATTAAGCATGAGGGGCAACAAAAAATCTATGTGGGGTCCAAAGTGCAAAATGACAATCCTGTAATAATCAGCAACTACAGGGGCATCTTCCTAGTTTACTTCTATATATACAACAAAAATCTAATCCCAACAACCTTAGAAATCAGAATATAACCGTTTCATGTCTATATACTACAAAAAAAGCTCTTGTTAGCAGAGTATCTTGTTATATAAAAGCACAAGCAGCAAAAAATGGGGAATTGTATAATTCAATTAAATAAAATCATGCAAACAGGTCAAGAAGTCAGCAAACATTATTACCCCTTGCCAGTTCAGGAAGTTTCTACAGATTTGAAGAACATCCCGGCATCAGGGACGGAAACAGAAGCCGGAAATGGAATTGTGAGGATAAAGCTGGTGATAACCAAACAGGAGTTGGAGTTGATGTTGACAAAAGGAGCAGTGTCAGTAGGTGATTTGGTTTCGCGTATGAAAAAAGAAAGCTCAAATGAGGCGGATGTGATTGAAGATGAAGATAATAGAAACTGTGGAAGATGGAAGCCGGTTTTAGATAGCATACCTGAATTAAACTAAATTTAACAACAACATACATAAATGTGTAGTCAGTAAGCCCTGATAGATACAGTCGAACTTGATCGGCATAAAGTGTAATAACATGAAAGATACTAAGATGATATGTATATTTAGCTCAAGAAAACTGCTATATAGTATCTTATATGCATGTTTTGTTCTCATCTAGTGGACCCACTTGGTTTGTGTGCTTAATTATTTAGAAATTTTCCTAATTCCAGATATTCTCAATTATTATGTAGCAAATCTTCTGATTAGTACCTGAAAAACCAAGCCTCATGTTGTTGTATATCATCCATGATAATTCAGGAGATGAACTTGAATGATAATAAGTTTCTTTTTGGTGATTCAAATTGGTGGATAATGGCATTAATCTGTGCAACCAATACATAACTGTGTTAGTGCGGTCACTCATGCCAATATGAAATTAGAGATATAAAAAATAATGTATTTCATCTAATTATGATAGGTTTTACAAAATCTAAGAAACAGTTAAAGTGCACTTACAATCACTGCCAAATAAATGGTTAAATCCTTCTAACCTGCTATGTTTTCTGTTGCAGGCAGCTTTGTCTTTTGCAATCTCTTAAGTTCTCCTTATGGGCTTCAAGGTCTGTAATCGGTATTTTCAACTGTATTCATAAACTAACATAATATTTTATCATCTTGTATTTAAAAAAAAAAAACCTTTTCAAATAAATTCTATGTATATTATATACAGCCAACACAAATTAAGTATTTTACTTTACATATCATATGTGATTGTGTCAGCAAACACTGATAATTTATAACTTCTGTGTATCATATATTCATGTTGCTGACTATTGTAGAATGGGGATTTACTATTGCTTCCTTTCAACTTCCAGGGAAATCTCATTTCACCGTGTAAAAGGGAGTGTAAATGGTGGGTTGTACTGAAAATACAAAATACTTGTTATTATGTTATTGTATAGTCGTATAGATGATATTTCTAACACATTACCTGTGCAACTTCCACCAGTGCACCATTTTTTACTTTGAATTGATTATCATTCTTTAGGGTGTCACGAAGTTTTGATTCCCGGCGCATGACATCTTCATCCGTGACAAAACCTGAATTGATATGGTTCAGGACAATCTTAGAGCCGTATTTTTTTCATAAATCTTAGTCTGTTATCATACTGATTTTTTTTTCCTTATATGTTATGAAGACATGAATCAGTAACCTGAAAAGGCAACAACAGCCACAGTTCTAGCAGGCACCTCTTTGATAGTCACAGCAGAATTTTTGGGGAGTGGTAAGTTGGAACCGTACTTCGAAGGCATGACGAATGACATTGTCCACTTATCTTGATCTTCTAACTGGATAGTAATCAAAGATGGAAATATATTACATACACATATAAGAATATCAAATTTCATACCCAAAAAGATTGATACTACTTAGACATGAAAAGAACATACTCTCTTAGTTATCACAGGGGTAGTCATGTCCATTGTCTCACCACCAGATTGGGTCCTTCGTGTGAGTACAGGTGTAGTCATCTCCATCGCCTCATTTGCTGTATTCTGGAAGGATATATTTATACAGATCAAACAATAAGAGTTAGTACGTTCGTTTTAGCATTTCTGAAAGTTTAACCCTGAAACCCACAATGAAAAACTGAATAGTGAATACCTTACCAAACAGGTACTCAGCTAGAACATTGAAGGATTGCGATGCACCGTTCAGATCAAACCCGTACTTTCCTGGCATTGTAGTCTCAGCTACAAAGTAAGGCTGATATAAATTGAGTTAGTTTAATCTGTAATTAACTGTAACTAATCCTGGAATTAATAATTATAGCAATACCTCAAGTTCTCTTATTTCATACTGATCATTTCTACTCAGTACTTTGAACTTAACAGTTTCCAGATCCGGAACTGCAAATACAAAACTAGGATTGAGCAATAACCCAACCATTAACTGAAACCGAACCGGAATTAACAAAAGACCGATCAATCAACAATCTGTTATCAGTCTTTTTTGTACCCTAGGTTAACCGTAACTAACCAAAGCGAACTATTCATATTTTCATCCATTAGTAGCTTTTACATTTCATGTTTTATACCTTCACTTAATGTGTTGATGACTTTATACCTTCACTTCATGTATTTATACTTCAATTCATGTATTCCTAAGCAAAAAATTTAAGCCCAATTTTGGTTTTGGTTATTAAACTAAATTAACCAAACCGAAAAGAAAACCGACAAACTAACCGAATAAACCGAACTGAACCCCTAAACAAAAGCAATAAAATAACAGATTGAAAGCCTATGAAGTAAGAAGACAAAAATAAAAGTTAAAATCAATTAATCTAGATTAGAATTTACAGAAACACCTGACATTCTAAATTACGGCTCTCGAACCTCTTAGGAAACACGTACTTGGCCATCTCTGTAGCCAAAACTGCAATGAATCAGATAAACCTAATGTTAGACATAAAATAGAACAGATTAATTGAAAAGTAGAGGTGTGAATTGAGCATTAGGATATGGTGATTGTGAAGACGCTGAGCGAATACGAGAGAGAGTCGAGCTTCAAGGGCGGACATGTTGGTGGTGGTGGTTCTTCTGACGACGGATGATGGTGGTGGTCTTTCGGTGGCCATTGATAGGGTTACAGGAGGAGAGATTGATTGGATTTGGGACATTGTGGTAATGGAGGAGTAAAGTGTTTGATGTAATGGTGGTGGTTTAGTTTGGTATTCGTGTGCCACGTCACTTCTTTAACCACCTGTCCGGGTTATATCATCATCGAAGGTACTCATTTCTTCGAGAAACCGAATGGAACAACAGGAGATGGAGAAAGTGAATCGAGATTGGTTTACGGGATTTATTAGATCTCATTCTAAATCAGCGAGTATTTGATATTTTTTTTTGCTTAACTATAATGAAAATTAGTTTTATATTTTTAATGTAACATAGCATACAAATAATTAAATGACTGGTGCAAAGGTTATTTAGTCCAATGAATCAATGACATTTTTGTGTACTATTTTCTTTTTACTTATTTAAAAGTATATTAGATGGTTGTGTAAGTTGCTTAAAAAAACTAATGATTGTGATTGAAGAAACATGAAATGAATCTGACCTAATCCATGACGATGTTTCTCGATGTTCGAGATAAAACGAACCACGACTTCATCTTCTTCTCCGGTAGCTTGAGATCTGTCATGGAAATACGGGGGTGTGGAGGTGACTGCTAAGAAATCTCGAGGATCTCTTGTTTACAGACACAAAAATGGTTATGGTGATGGCTCTTATTGAGAACCTCAACCCTTAATAAGGAGGTGGAGACCTCCTTACATAGGGAGCCTCATGGCCACCATCATGGTACCCTAATGGGCCTAGCCCAGTTAGGGTTACCTCCACAAAACCCCCTCAGCCCAATAATATTGTATTAGTCCATATAATAAAATAAGCCAGACATAATAAATTAAGGTCGTAAGCCGAGTTTAGTACCATACCCCTACAAGCCCCCCCAAGTCCAGTGTTGCTCCTAGGCGTGCAAGCGTTTAGGTGGAGCGCTGGACTTCATAAGGTGTGTTAGGATATGAGGCGGTTTTTTCCCCTTTCTTCGGTCTTGTCTTTATTGTTTTTGAGTTTTGAGAGGTTTTCTCCATGATGGTGACATGTTGTGATCCTTATGATAATAATGGTGCACTGGCATGAATAAGATATAGCACACATCATAACAATAGTGGCGCGGGGCCTGATAAAAGATAGAGTGCGCATCTCGATAATAATGTAATGCAACTTGCGCGCGAGGCAGCTTACGAGCTATAAAATAATGAAGCATGCGCGAGTTGCGGCTTATGAGCTATAATATGATGATAATGACTGGCCCACAAGGGACTCTTCTACGCAGGATGACTATCCCGGCTTGTCTTCAAAATAATAATGGAGGCACAAACGGCCAGACGATAATAATAATGTCATAGGTGCTTGTGCGACTCGTAGCCGAACCTGCAAAAACATATCAACTAAAAGTGGATGTATTACAAGGTTCCCATCCTCGGGCAAATTATGAGGTGTGCCCAACCTACGTTGGCGCGTGGCCGTTTGGGATATTATTAGGCTCCCGACCTTTATGTTTGGCTCGTGACCGTTTGGGATATTATTAGGCTCCCGACCTTTAAGTTTGGCGCGTGGCCTATGGGTTTATGAGGATTCCCAACCTTTAAGTTTGGCGCGTGGCCTATGGGTTTATGAGGATTCCCAACCTTTAAGTTTGGCGCGTGGCCTATGGGTTTATGAGGATTCCCAACCTTTAAGTTTGGCACGTGGCCGTATGGGTTTATAAGGATTCCCAACCTTTAAGTTTGGCGCGTGGCCTATGGGTTTATGAGGATTCCCAACCTTTAAGTTTGGCGCGTGGCCATGTGGGATATTATTAGGCTCCCAACCTTTATGTTTGGCGCGTGGCCATGTGGGATATTATTAGGCTCCCGACCTTTATGTTTGGCTCGTGGCCATTTGGGATATTATTAGGCTCCCGACCTTTATGTTTGGCGCGTGGCCTTATGGGTTTATGAGGATTCCCAACCTTTAAGTTTGGCGCATGGCCGTATGGGTTTATAAGGATTCCCAACATATATATTCGGATGTCTTCCATCCTTAGGCGAATTATGAGGTGTGCCCAACCTAATATTCGGCGCGTAGCCGAGCGGGTTTATTAGGATTCCCAACCTATATATTCGGATGTCTTCCATCCTTAGGCGAATTATGAGGTGTGCCCAACCTAATATTCGGCGCGTAGCCGAGCGGGTTTATTAGGATTCCCAACCTATATATTCGGATGTCTTCCATCCTTAGGCGAATTATGAGGTGTGCCCAACCTAATATTCGGATGTCTTCCATTGCGCTAATGTAGTGGTGATATACCATGATAGTCCCCCAGTTCATTGCTGCTAAATAATGTTAGTAGCATTGAATTTTTTTATTTTTTTTTTTGAACCAACACAAATAAAAAGAGAGGACCTTTTGTAGTAGAATTCAACCCCTGTCATATCTTGATGCACGGTAAGAGAGGCGGAGTGTGAATACTCAACTTTATACTTTTGTTCCATGATAAATATGACATAATAGTTTAGGGGACTCTTGTGAAAATTGAAAATTAATTCTATTTAAAGAATTTATGGCCATGTGCTGCTACTGACAATGTTTACGTTAAAGGTGTTTGAATGGAGTACCAGTTCACCACCATAATAATATATCTACCATCTTTCTCTTTTTGTTCGCTTGAAACAGAGTATTATAATTTCATCGGAGCTCGGAGCACAGTAAAGACACGTGGTGACTGACGTTTAGTCCACCGTCGTACATACGTGACCTGCATGATTCATATATGGCCCGCATGGAGTTTATCGGAAGCCGCTGCTGACTATCCGAAGCTTTCCTCGCTGTCTGAGGATGCTCGAATTGACCCGCCATAAATTTTGTGTGATCTGCGGGAGCCGAAATTGACCCGTAATTGTTCCGCTATAGGTCACTTGCCCTGCAGAAGCTTTGCTTGTGGCCCGTGGTCTTAGTTGTTGGTTGGTTTGAGGAAACGTTTGGTCCGCGGGAGTCAGAATTGACCCGCCGTAACTTTTCCCGGGGCTTTTGCATGATCCGCGGAAGCTTACAAGTTATCTGCCATTGAGTAAAGATTAGCGCACATGCTGCCCACTATGGCATGAATCGCCGGAATGCGCATGCGGCTTGTCATGGATATGCGGAAGCACCCAAGTGATTCGCCATTTATCACTTAGCGCGCATGCGGCTCGCTATGGCGTGAATCGCTGGAACGCGCATGCGGCTAGTCATGGATTTGCGGGAGAAACTCAAGTGATCTGCTATTTATCACTTAGCGCGCATGCGGCCCGCTATGGCGTGAATGGCTGGAACGCGCATGCGGCTTCATGGATATGCGGGAGCACTCAAGTGATCTGCCATTTATCACTTAGCGCGCATGCGGCCCGCTATGGCGTGAATCGCCGGAACGCGCATGCGGCTTCATGGATATGCGGGAGCACTCAAGTGATCTGCCATTTATCACTTAGCGCGCATGCGGCCCGCTATGGCGTGAATCGCCGGAACGCGCATGCGGCTTCATGGATATGCGGGAGCACTCAAGTGATCTGCCATTTATCACTTAGCGCGCATGCGGCCCGCTATGGCGTGAATCGCCGGAACGCGCATGCGGCTTCATGGATATGCGGGAGCACTCAAGTGATATGCCATTTATCACTTAGCGCGCATGCGGCCCGCTATGGCGTGAATCGCTGGAACGCGCATGCGGCTAGTCATGGATTTGCGGGAGAAACTCAAGTGATCTGCCATTTATCACTTAGCGCGCATGCGGCCCGCTATGGCGTGAATCGCCGGAACGCGCATGCGGCTTCATGGATATGCGGGAGCACTCATGCATGGTGGCATGCACCATGGCGGCCAGATGGTTATCCGCGGTGGCGTGTACGCGTGGTGGCGCAATGAGATTACCCGGTGGCGAGGTTCACTTGTCGTGGTGCGCATGAATGTTAGCATTGTATTGAACCACGGCGAGCGCATGCGCGGTGGCGGAGAGTTGTGCTACGGTGATCATCACAACTTGCGGCTTGCTTGCCGGAGCAGGAGGCGGCGTGGACTCTAATTGTCCGCCATGTTTTTGTTTTTTCCGGTGATAGGTTTTTCAATGAAATTCTTGGATGATGATAAGAAAATTGGAAACTGGACACACCGGGTATTTAGGATCCTACCTCCACTAGTCCCCCTAGTCCAGTGCTGCTCCTGGGCGTGCAAGCGGTTAGTTGAAGTTCTGGACTTATTAGGAGTGCTGCTCCTGGGCGTGTACGGTTTTTCCGATCCGGTGCTTCCCAAATGTACTTTTTTGCTTATATTTCTACTTTGCTTCGGGTTGTAAGAGGTTTTAATCATGATGGCGTGTTGAGCGAAGCGGAGCGCGTCCGGTATACAGAGCGTGCCCAGCCTTGTATTCGGCGCGAGGCCGTATGGGTTTATAAGGATTCCCAACCTTTAAGTTTGGCACGTAGCCGTATGGGTTTATGAGGATTCCCAACCTTTAAATTTAGCCGTAGCCGTATGGGTTTATGAGGATTCCCAACCTTTAAGTTTGGCCGTAGCCGTATGGGTTTATGAGGATTCCCAACCTTTAAGTTTGGCCGTGGCCACAGATGTTGGAGCTTTCATGAGGTTGCAGAGGCGACCCGCGTCGTTTTGATCCACTGACTTGCATTAGTGACCTGCGAATGTTCATAATGATCCGCGGTGATCGGTGTTCGTCTAACGGAGTGTTGATCTGCGGTGCGCGCATGCATGGAGGCGGAGTGGTGATCCAAGGTCGCGTA
This sequence comes from Bidens hawaiensis, assembly GCF_021521415.1. Classification (NCBI taxonomy): domain Eukaryota; kingdom Viridiplantae; phylum Streptophyta; class Magnoliopsida; order Asterales; family Asteraceae; genus Bidens; species Bidens hawaiensis. The sequence continues at coordinate 88,696 of NW_027494685.1, read as the reverse complement.
TGCATGGCGGCGGAGTGGTGATCCGCGGGCTCGCATGCATAGCGGCTGAAAGTTGAGCGCGCATGCATGGCGGAGAGTTAAGTGCGCACGCATGGCGGAGAGTTGAGTGCGCATGCATGGCGGAGAGTTGAGCGCGCATGCATGGCGGCAAGTTGTGCTTAAGCATGGTAGAGGGTTGCGTGCACATGCATGGCGTTGGAGTCTTCTTCATAAAACCAAAAGCATGGAGTCGTCTTTCGAACTCACATGGTGGTTTCCGCGGGCGCGCATGCATGGCTGCGGGGTGCGGATCCGCGGGCGCGCGTGCGTGGTGGCGGAATGGTGATCCAAGGTCGCATATGCATGACGGCGGAGTGGTGATCCGCGGGCGCGCATGCATAGCGGCAGAAAGTTGAGCGCGCATGCATGTCGGGAGTTGAGCGCGCATGCATGGCGAAGAGTTGAGCGCGCATGCATGGCGGGAGTTGAGCGCGCATGCATGGCGAAGAGTCGTGCGCATGAATGGAAACGTATTGAGGACCCGCGGATGCGCATACATGGCAGCAGAATGCTGATTCGCGGCGCGCATGCATGGCGGCATACTAAGGACCCGCGAATGCGCATACATGGCAGCAGAATGCTGATTCGCGGCGCGCATGCATGGCGGCATACTAAGGACCCGCGGATGCGCATACATGGCAGCAGAATGCTGATTCGCGGCGCGCATGCATGGCGGCATACTAAGGACCCGCGGATGCGCATACATGGCAGCAGAATGCTGATTCACGGCGCGCAAGCATGGCAGTGTAGTGAGGATTCGCGGGTGCGCGTGCATGGCAGCGGAATGTTGATTCGCGGGCGTGCATATGTATACGACGGAGTCTTGATCTCAGGTGGCGTGCATGCATAGCGATAGAATGGTGATCCTCGGCAGTGCGCATGAATGGTGGCGGAGTAATGATTCGTAGGCGCGCATGCATGGCGGAGGAGTCTTCTGCGTAAAACCAAGGGCTCGACCGACATGGTGGTTTCCGCGGGCGCTCATGCATGGCGACGGAGTGATGACTCGCGGGCGCGCAAGCATGGAGGCGGAGTGGTGACTCGCGGGAGCGCATGCATGACGGCGGAGTCTTCTTTGCAAAACAAAGAAATGGAGCCGTCTTCTGACCCACACAGTGGTTTCTGCGGGCGCGCATGATGACGGCGGAGTATATTGATGGCTATTATTTTGAGGCTGTACACAGCCTGTCATTCTCCCAGAAGATGCCTTCCCACATGAGTCAAAGATATGCAAATATGATTGTACCCACTGCAAAAACAGTTGTACCTGTGTATTCCTTTTTTATACCCAATTTTTGCTTTGTGACTATAGATCTAGAACTTATTCCAGCATTGAACACTGAAAAATCAGATCTGGATCCGGCACCCATTGCGTATGAACGCAGATCTAGAGAGACAAACAAGAATATCGAACGTAACTGTTGCTCAAACGGAATCAGATCTGAAGGAATTAGAACCAGATCTAACCTCCGTCACTCTAGAAACACAGATCAGGCATGAAACGGGGAAGATTGAGGTGCGGTTCGTTACCGTCCCACGGATGGCGCCAATGAAGAAACATGAAATGAATCTGACCTGATCCATGACGATGTTCCTCGATGTTCGAGATGAAACGAACCACGACTTCATCTTCTTCTCCGGTAGCTTGAGATCTGCCATGGAAATACGGGGGTGTGGAGGTGACTGCTAAGAAATCTCGAGGATCTCTTGTTTACAGACACAAAAATGGTTATGGTGGTGGCTCTTATTGAGAACCTCAACCCTTAATAAGGAGGTGGAGACCTCCTTATATAGGGAGCCTCATGGCCACCATCATGGTACCCTAATGGGCCTAGCGCAGTTAGGGTTACCTCCACAAAACCCCCTCAGCCCAATAATATTGTATTAGTCCATATAATAAAATAAGCCAGACATAATAAATTAAGGTCGTAAGCCGGGTTTAGTACCATACCCCTACAGTGATAATGGTATCAAATTTAAGCATGTGACATTAGTGTTACGATGAAGTAATGAATTGAAGTATTGAACCATAAAATAAGTTCGATACATAAGCATATTATGAATAAACAAGTTACCATGATAAACTTACCAAGTAACCAACTACAATAGTTCAAAGTACACATTCAAAAATCAACTAATAAAGTACACATATATTGTTTGAACACATTCAAAAGTCAACGAATAAAGAATTAAACATATTCTGAAACGACAAAAAATCACCGGTAATAACTAGTAACAGCTTAATATTCCATTATGGCATTATTCCAATAGCACCTCCTTCGCCTTTGCTTCGATCACGTCCATACATACATTTTGTATTCTCCTATGCTTCTCACTTGCTAAGTTGCTCCACCACGTCTTCTCCTGCGCCTCTCACTTTCTCCATCCCGTCTCTCCTTTCACCTCGTCATCGTTATAATCGCTCAAGTGCTCATCATTGTCTGTTTATGTCATTTTTATAACCTAAAACCGCTATTGGTAATGGCGGATTAGGAACAAATTAATTTTTTTTATTCTCATCGTCTTCATCAGTTGAAATTGAACTACTGGTTGAATCAAACCACAAAACACCAACCAACTCACCTAAAATAATGAATCAAATTGATTGAATCAAACAAAACTTGCAAGGTAAAGTGATTGATGTTGTAAAAGAATTCTAAGCATGTGCATAATGGAGTCAGCATGTAATAATGGAGCTTGTGCAGAAGCATTGAAGTAGTCTTTGTCATTTGTCATTGTGCATGTCAGGGGAATCCAAAGTTAACATTGGTTAAGGTACGAAAGTTAAAGGGGTTAGTTTAGTTTGTTAAAACTAACTGGGTTAACTTGTTTTGTTAAAAGTAACGTTGGGTTAACGGGGTTAAATGAAATTCAATGGTACTCTTAATCTGCTATTGGCAATGGCGGATTAGGCTCCTAAATCCGCCATTGCTACCGGCAGATACACCTAAATCCTTTTTTTTCCACACCATTATCCTAGTTATATTATTAAAATACACCATTTCAAAAAAAAAAGTTCTCCTGCAAGAAGCGTAGGCATACGTCTGTTGAGAAAACACCATATGGTAACTCCTTTGTTCTATGCTGGCCATATGCTTGAATTTGCTTAAGGAGGCGCGCAATGTGGGCATACAGTGGTGGGCAAAATTTTGTGACACGTTTAGTACTTAAAACTTCTTTAAAAGGGTTGTACATATTTAGCAAAGCTAAAGGGCGTACAACGTATGCTTTCAGGTAAACTGAAATAGAGATGCTCAAGTCCGGGCTAGTAAGTCAAACTCACTCATCTAAGAAAACCATACTAATTACATAACAGCTCACAGTTTCAACCATTGTATGATGAAATCAATCAGTACTTCACTTTTGTATAAATGTAAATCGTGAAGTCAACTTGACATGGGTTGTCATAAACTGTTGATTTGTAAGTTTTACAGGTCAATGATAGACTGATATCATATATACCTGACTTAGGGTGCTGTAAATTGGTATAAGGTTTAAAATCTTTTTAAAGTATATCGCATACTTAAACTTAAACCTTATATGTTTTGATATTGGGTGAGTGTTCGATTTGAGATTTGATCAAGAAAATATAGGTAAGCGATTACTTAACTAGTTTCCTACATAATATGTGTTATAATCAAGGCATGCTATGGAGTATGAACCATATGGTGACAGTAAGAATAAGGTTCAAGAAAATAGAAATTACGCGACTATCTGTTATTTGAGCTGAAGTTCATGACCTGAAGCATGATATGGAGTTATGAACCATATGGTGACAGTAAGAACATATCGGTATATTGTGCTGACAGTTTCACCTCACACGTAAAATTATGAACACGTAGTATATTAGTATGGGTGCGGTTTTGAAGTGATCATATATATGTTGAGAAAAATGAAGGGCAAAGAAGTGTGGTAGTTTTTTAGTAGAAACTCAATAACTGTTTAGTTCCAAATGTATTCACCAACAAACAGGAGATTGTAATACATTTTATCGCTCTCAACAAACATTATCGTAAAAAAAACTGAGTTTATTTTGTGTGCTAAGACCATCCTCTATGGTGGGGGGCTTCGAAGCCCCTCCACAGTGCCACGTCAGCGCCACATAAGCACCGGGGGGATCGAAGCCCAAACCAATAATGTCCCGCTATGGTTTAATGCCCCTAGGCCGCCCATTTATATATATATATATATACATACATATGTATGTATGTGCGTGTGAGAGAGGGGGTGGTCTTACCGTGCCGGCTGTTCCAACAATGGGCACCCACGGCGCCCCACCGCCAAGGGCGCCCCTTGGTGGTGTTCCGCGCCCAAGGGCGCCGACCATCCCACCTAAAGCCACCCCATAGCGACCCGTCTAAAATAATTAACTTGAATCCTTAAAACCTTAATAACTATATAATCTATTAAAGCATAATAATTTCAGTTATATCTGGATTTCTTAAAGGATAGCCTCACAATCTTACAACCCCTTCTTTGTTCAACGAATGGCGTGGCCTCGTTCTTGGCTTTGCGTGTTGACTTTTCTAAAGTATTATGGAACACTTGAACCAAATATACTAATTGCAAACTTTGTGAATTTGTAAAGTTACATAACTCAAATTCAGAATGTTGATCTAAAGTTGCAAAAGCTATTTACATTTCTATTTGCCAAGCTTAGAAAGTGTGTTTGGAGCACAACTGATGGAGTATTTAGGCCATGTCATCTTTAAGGTCATTATTGGTCCTAAAATCAAGTCAATGCTATTATCATTCATTCTAGAGTCCAACTCACTACTAAGACACCATTGATCATATAAAATTAATCCAAACTGACCCGATTTTACAGAGAGGTTTTATTAGCATGCAACTTAATAAGCCATAAAAGTTTTCATCATACAAAAGCACAAAACAACTCACAGGCTAGAAAGTATTACTTATTCTGCACAACAACGTGGATTAGGTATATCAAAGAGAAGCTGAAGAACCTTCAGAAGTAAACTTGATGGAAATACTGTTAACGCAGTGCCTTTCATCAGTAGGCGTCTTAAACCCCTCGCCTTTAAACACATGGCCCAAGTGCCCTCCACAAGCCGTGCAAGTTATTTCAGTCCTCCTTCCATCCGGGTCGGGCTGCAAAATCAACAGCATTCTAACTTATTATTCCAAACTCAAAAAAGAGTATCAAAACCTTGAAAGAGTAATGAATCTCACAGTGCGGGTGATTGTTCCAGGAAGCCCTTCACAGAAAGCGGGCCAGCCGCAGCCCGAGTTGAACTTGGTGGTTGATTTATAGAGTGGTGTTCCGCAACCAGCACAAGTGTATATTCCATCAGCAAAGTACTTATCATATTCACCGGTGCCAAATAAATCCATGTTATCACCAAATACTAGGGGTGTAAACGAGCCAAGCCGAGCCTGAGCTTGGCTCGTGTCGACTTATATGAGCTCGAGTTTGAGCTTGACTCGTTTATTATTTATTTATAAACTAAATTATATATGTTTTTAATTACTTAAGAGAAAAACCTTAAACAAGCCTAAGCTCAGGCTCGTTTACAAGCCAAGGAAATAACAATTAAAGAAGCCCTAAAGAGAGTATTACTCTGGGAGTCAAATTGGTCAAGTATGCTTGCAACAAGTAATAAAGGATACACATACAGATGGACAAATTGAGTTGGTAAAGGATTTGAGTGGATTGAATAAAGTGATGTACTTACTCGGTTCCTTTGTTCCTAAGGACGCCATTCCTCCTCTGATTTCACAATCACAGTGTTTATGGATTTTGATGGTATAAATGAGATTGGATGGAAGTGGGAAGATATATTATATATAAAGAGACAGACAAGCCAATCAGAATCAGATGGTTCGAAGATGAACCTGGACGCGGAGATGGTCCACGGAGCGTTTCACTTGCGCATTTTCGGCTGTGTACTATGTTATGTATGCCACCTTTTTTTTACTTTCATTTCTACCCCGGCAATTGAAGGGTAACTTCGATTATATTGGCTTTGATGAAAATTACTACACTTTTATTTAATTTTTTTTTTCGAATGGCAACTTTCATTAGACGCGAAACTAGTTATGCATGTAACGTGTATCATTATATCATGCGCAATTATTTTACTTCATGTTTTTTTTATTTCACTTCATGCGTAATTTAAGGAGACTCCGCACGATAAGTGTGCACCCCACATTTTCACGTTAATCCGGACTCCGTTATTTTACACGTCATGCGTAACATTTACATGAGTCGGTAACAATTCACACACATGCACCCCACATTTTTGAGTAATTCAGATATAAGGCTATTTGTTATGATTTAACAAACTTAACTAGTTAAAACGTCATATCAACATTACATCGCTGTCACGTAGACAACACATTTTAACTAGCTAATCCTTTAACCGGTGCGTTATGGTTTAACTAGCAGACAAATATTTCCTAATCATTGTTTATATATTTCTTTATTTTTTCTTGTTTTTATTAAAAAGCAACAAAAATATAACATAAGTATTAATTAAAACAAATACAAACCAAGTTTGCTTAGTTTTTTTCGATATTTGGCACAAATTGATTCTTTCAATACCTCCAATATAAGTCGGTCCTCCATCAGTAAATGTGGGTGTCTTTCACGAGGAGCGCAAAAGCCTTTTCCCTTTCTCATTCCTTTTGTTGTGTCAATAGTAGTTGTTGTCTCTCGTCATGCGTTTGTTTTATCTTTCCATATGTGTTTGTTTTCTAAACGAGAGAAGCTCCTTAAGTTTATCGTCCAAACTTTCAAAATGGGTCTCCACATCGGGATTCATTGTAGATGAGGAAGTTCGTCGGGATCTCGCCACCACCTTGCTTTTGTCTCTACCGGTTGGTCAAGGTAGTTCCTCTACTTCATCAAACTCAAAGTTGGCATCAAATTTGCTTAAGTTTATATGGGATTGAGCAACCAACATGGCTTGAGACGAAATTGGTTTGGTTGTAGAAGTGGAGGTCTTTGAGCGTTTGGACGATCGATTGACCTTCATGAGGGGAACAAGATGCCACTTTGCCGATTTATTAATTAACTCCCAAGGTTCAATCATCGTAAACGAATGTGATTTTTCGGCTCTATATTTTTTATGGGCCTCTTTCATCACATCGAAATCATTTGTACCGCTTTTTCTATTGCGATTTTTTTGCAAGCCGGTCGTAAATGTTGTTGAAATATGTGAGTGTGGTGCGCATTGCCGTCCATTTTCCATAAATGGCATCGGGATTACTGTAATCACTCCGACCCATTGCTTGGAAAAACTGGGCCCGAATATCCGCTCAAGATACATTAGTACTTTGACCATCACCTATTAAAAAATAGAAGTAAAATTGAGAAACAAATATTAGTACTTGTAAAACATATATTAATAATTACCCTTGATGGAATTTTCCAACGTGTCAACCCAAGCACGCGTCTATGCAAGCTCCTCCGCCAGCGTCCACTTCTAAACTTCGCGAGATTCCTTTGGTTCGATGGTCATTTGTGTTTTTTTGTGCGTTTTCGTTTAGAGGTGGTCGGTTTGTTTGAGGTAACGGTTGTGACTCGGGTCTTGGTTGGGTTTCGAGTACTTGAGACGAGTTGAAAAAATTCAGGGGTTTGCGGTATGTGCATTATCGATCGATACACACCCTCGTTTTGGTAGTTAGTTATAAAAATATGAGATTCGGATCTTTCGGTAGAAGGTTAGCCCATAACCGGTTTCTCGGATTCCACTCATTTTTTGAGTCCATGGTGGAAGTAAAAATATTTGAAAATACATAAACGTATTTATAAAAATTGAGAAAGGAAGGGAATAAAAATATGTTTATGTTGCTTAAAATATGCGATATATATATATATATATATGGTGGGGTTAAAATAAGAAGTGGAGTGTGTCTAAAAAGTGTAAGAAGTAATCTGGTGCGTTAGATATGTTGATCTGATGGTGGATATGGAAAGTGTGTTTATTTTATGTTTTTATTTTAGTGGTGGTGTGTTTATTATGCGGTGTGTTTTATTTGATCTAATTGTGAAAATACACTTTTTACATTTTTTAGGAAAAAAACTACTTCTTATTTTAACCTTACTATATATATACATGTGGAGAGTTTAAAAGATTAATTAATTTGCTTTCAAACAAATAGCCGTTGCCAAAGTCTAATTGCATGTGCTTTTATTTACCTTGGAAACACAAATCTCAACCAATTTCATCCGTTAAGGCCTTGACGCTTTCATCCATATCGCCACTTTGGCACCAGAATTAATATTGGTTGCATGGGTTGGCGGGTTAAAAAATGTGATATGGCATACTTGGCGCCTGGGCGTGAAGACATAACAATTAGCCTTCACATGAGAAAACCAAAATAATACAAACTTTACATCATGGGTATTATTCTAGAATACTAGCCGCGTCTCGACATCACAAAATCTTCAATTTTGATGATACGGAACATGTATATGATCTCGGGATGAATCAGAATTATGGAAATACTCCTCTTTTGCTCTGGGAACTGCCTGGAAAGTGTTCGATGATGATAGGGTCATCATAAGGATATTATAATATAAACTCTAACATTCCCATCTTCGCCACCCATCGCGGTACACGATGGACCATGGTCAACATGTCTTTATTTTAACTGCCATTGCGGTATGCGATGGTCGTCTGTTCATCCCGTCGCGTAACGCGATGGGACTCTTCATCAGCTGTCTTACTTCTATTCCTCGATTCACGTGCTGGTCATCCCGGGTCTTCATTCCGTGCTCGTACATGTCTAAAATAACTGCATTAATCACCTATGACCTAAAATATAACACACGTGTATGTAGTATCTAACAACATTAATCACAAAATAAGTGGTTACAACTAAATATTTAACAAACTAACCTATGTACAAACTGACTAAACATCAGTGGGTGAATAGGAAGATTAGAGTTCATCAATATCATTCTTTGATCCTTAATTGTAAGTATTCATCGTCTAATTGAATAGGAAGATTAGAGTTCATCAATATCATTCTTTGATCCTTAATTGTAATCATCGTCTAATTATCGTTTCTTTGATTATCTCTTGATTATTTAAGTTAAAGCCTTCTTGATATGAAAGTTTTATGTATTATGAAATATATTTTATTTGTATGATGATGTGTAATCGTTATGAGATTGATTAGAACCCTGGGTATGTAGTTAACATGATTCTTGCTTGAGTTTTGTTGAAATCAGAATGCTAACAGATTCGTACTCGCTTATTGTTTTGACTGTAACTTGATAATACATGCTTATTTTTGCCGATTATTGATTTAGGTTATAGTACGTCAAGTCTAGTTTTCATATAGTTTTGATTTGTAATTTTTGGACATCTAAAAGATAGTTTTTATGAATTTACAAAATCGTATGTCAAATCTGATGTGGGGAGATGTTTTCTGACTTAATTTCCGATATCATAAATTGATAATGACAAAACCAAATGGGTTGGTTCCACTTCTAGAACTTAATGTTATGACTCTAAAAGACAACCCAATTGACCTTGCATGATTCAGATAAATGAGGTGAAAGAACCATGAAACAACTTTTTGTTGCACAATCTGCTGAACTGTTTGTACCTATTTGCAATGATTGATTTATTGTGAATGTTATACATAATGGAAAAATATAAAAAAAATTGCTTGAGAAACCTTATCCATACATGCTTCTATGGTAAAATCTTTGGAATTTATTTCTAATGTATGGTTAGTTAAATAAAGTCAATTGTACATGTTAAAATCTATCATGTACACTAATTTAATAGATTTTGAATTTTATGACAATCGCTTGATGTTTATATCATGGTGTATTGTAGGATGCATGTTAAAACAACTTAAGACTATTGACATTAATTATATCACCAACGAGTCATCGGGTCCAGCTTGTGTATGTGTGTGAGTCTATATGTGAGTCTTAGGGTCATACGTTGTTGAACACATTCTCATAACTTAAACGATTGTACTATGTAACGGTTAGCTAGTCAAGTTCATTTTGTGATTTTGAGGAAAATCTTTTACAAGTGTCACCAGGTAAGTTCATACTTTTCCTACTTGTTTCTTGGAGAAGATGCATCATTTTCATATACTTGTTTTCTGGGAGAAAACGTAACACTTTCATATACTTTTTTTTGGGAGAAAAAACAACATTTTCATATACTTGTTTTTTGTAATTTCTTATATATCATAAGTGTATACTAGATGCTCTATATCACGAAAAGTCCATACACACATTGAGTGTGACATTCGTCAATTTCGAGTCAATCGTATAATCGTTTTGTAATTGTTTATTAAGTAAACCGACCCGGTTTATATCCCGAACATTTCAAATATATAAATTATTGGATTTTATATTACTAAATCATTCCCACTTGTTCAATTTGAAAAAACCCTTTTACGGATTCGAAAACGCCTTTAAAATGCTCAAGTTACATCGAAAACAAACTTCCGGGACGCAAAACGAACCACGCAAGACGAGCTGACCAACCCAACCCCCCTAGCACGCCGCATCGCACGGCCAGGGAGGCTATCCGGGTCGCGTGGTATGGCCTCAGACTTGCAGTCACCATAATCGTTTTTGTTGTTATTTATTACTTGTTTGACCCTTTAAACCAAACAAAATGCTTGGAAATCTCTAAAGAAACCTTATGGATAACCCCAACACCTTATCCTTCATAAAACCAAGACTCACCACTCATTTGAACCTGCTCATGCTCACCAAACACTCTCAACCTAAGTTCTAAGTTCCAACCTTCAAGATTCTTACTTGTTTGACCTTCAAGAGTCAAACAAGGGTTTCCTTTGATTTCTACTAACTCCATAGGATTCAAGCTTGTTGTTGCAACATATATATAATATACACCCCTTGTTACCTTTGATAGTTATTTATCCGGCCTCGGTTGGTTAAGTTTCAGGCCTCGTAAGGCAATGCTACATGGAGGACTTCGTGTTCTTGATATATATATATATATATATAACACTATAACTTGTTTATACGTACTAACCATGTCTAACTTCTGCTCATTTTAATTTGTTTGTCATATTTATAAGTTCCATGGTCATGGGTTCTAAGAGTCTAGCCTCGGTTTAACCGTAAATAGCTCTAGACCGTAAACCAAACTTTGTTTACTAGTTTTTGTTAAATACTTGTTGAAACATGCTTAATGTTAGATTTAAGTTTCTAAAATCATTTTTATATGTTCTATGGTTATGGGTTTGTAGAATCTTACCTCAGTCTTAACCCGAACCAAGATCCGAACCGAAAACCGAACTTTCGTTTAAAGACTTTGTTGTTAACTTTTTGGTTGTAAAACTTAAGTTTCAGCATTTATAAATTATTATACAAGTTCTTTGATATTTGGGCATGTGGAAACCATCTATGAACTTATTGTGAGATAGAAACTGAACCAAACCGAACTAGACCGATTTTCACTCGCTTAAGACACACAAGTGTGTTTTTAGCTATCAAGACTTGTATATTTCTTTAAAAATACTGTACAAACTGATTTTAAATATTTATTTAATGTACTTGGAACGTTGAATCCAACTTGATCTTATAACAAAGTTGGACCGACAAAACCGAACACTCGCTTAACGTACGTTGTTAGTTCTAAAACAATAGAATTAATACTTTATTAAGTCTTCTTAGATTTTATTGAGTTATCTCATAACATATATTATCTTGGAAAGTTGACTTTGGGTTTGACCAATTATCAAGACCCGAACCAACAACCCAAAACACTCGTTAAAACTCGTTTTAGTATCTATATTATAAAGGGATTTGCATTCTTACATTTTTACCCACCTTATTACTTAACATAGGTTGAATAAATATTAAGGTTAGATACTTTAACCTGGTTTTGAGCAAACTTACATTTTTAAAGGGTTATTTCTATAATTTCTTAAATAGTTACATTTTAAACCAAACTTTAATTGTTTACATTCCTTATATTTTACTTTAAAGATTTCCTAAAACAACCCTTCTACTGCAAGGCTTTTCCTTTTTTTAGGCTTGCTCGTTAGACCCCGCCTTTCCGTTTACCCGTCTTTCCGAACCAAGTCTCATACTTGAATGAGTACTTTTCATACCCCGTTTTCCATCTTTGTTTTGGGGGTGATATTGCATACTTATTCAAACTAAATGATTTATACTTGAGTCTTAAACCACAAACTTTGTTGTATACCTTACCTAAATAAATGTTCGATTTGGTGTTCTATGCTTACATGCTCATATGCTTATGTGTTTACCGATTTTGGTTGATTGATCTATAAATCCTATTCTATTTGGCATCCCCTTATAGCAAGGTGTCGTTAATGTATTCTTATTAACGATAACTATAAATCCTATTCTATTTGGCAACCCCATATAGCAAGGTGTCGTTAATGTATTCTTATTAATGATAACTATAAATCCTAGTCTATTTGGCAACCCTTTATAGCAAGGTGTCGTTAATGTATTCTTATTAACGATAACTATCAAATCCTAGACTATTTGGCATCCCCTTATAGCAAGGTGTCGCTAATGTGTTAACGATCTCATATTATCCAAATTGTTGCTATTATTTATTGTTTCGTATACAAGATTGTGGCATTTCTTATTATATACATATTCATTCAAAACTCTATAATTGCTCACCAACCTTTGTGTTGATAAACTTTATTTTTATTTTATGCAATGTTACAGGTTTGACTATAGTTGACTCGAGGACTTGGAGAAAACGTTATCAAGACTATTAGGATATTAGTAAAACGAATAATATATTTGTTTACTTGTATTCAATTTGTTTGTATGAACAAGATGTGTTGTTTATTGATTTATGAAATAAATGAGTTGATTAAATATTGTCACTTTAATAGTGTCTTGTGTTTTGGGCAATCCGTTGCATCCCGGCATGTTCCGCCGCCTTTGGTCGGGGTGTGCAGATTGGTATTAGAGCCACAAGAGTATAGGATAGGTGGTTAGACGTAACGACCTATTATAGTTTTTTCTTTAGGGTCCTTATACGTGTTTACCCTACTTGATTGTTCATTACACTTGGTTATTTATATACTTATTTATTTCATCAAATCATAAATGTACACATACACACTTTCATAGTACTCCAAGGTATCCTTACCTTAAAACGCAAAAACATTAGTTTTTATTGTGTTTTATGGATCATGAGCTTAGCTTGGATCCCGTTGTTTCAAATCTCCTTAAAGATTGTCTCATATGAGATGACCACTTTAAGTTGTCGAATACGAGCGTTCCGGTCGCTATCCTAATTTTCGGTGTTGAAACAATTGAACCACGGTGGTTCGTGGACTAGTGTTTTGACATGACGTTGTATTCCGATTTATTATTTTTGTTACAATCGTTATTTGAGTCGAAAACATGAAAAAGACGCGGTGGTACGTGCACATGTTTAGACTCCAACATGGTATTTTGTAAAAAGGTTCTTAGTGTCTGAATATCAAGTCATGGTGGTTAATGCACGATTTTTCCGCCTTTAAATCTGAAGACATTATTTACGAATTTCAAAGATTTAGACAATTTTTCCATTTTACTTTGTCATATAAATTTTCATCACAAAAAAATTCTCATTTATATAATTCTATTTGACCGCTATGATTCATTCTAATATGTTTTGATTTCACATGATATAGTTTTTATACAAATTTTCTCATTTCGATTTCACATCGCGATTTTATTACAAAATTTCGTTCATTGTCACTCTTTTTAAAATAAGTTTAAAATATTTTGAACTATTTTTAACAATTTTTTAATATGCCTCCTTTGATTATTAAGACTGAGTATGAACAAAAAGTTCTTATTATATGAATTTCATCATATTAAAAAGGGGGTTTTATGATAAATTTTACCTTAAATTTTCAAGTAAATTTCCATTATATAAATCTTAAATTGTCTTTAAAGTTTTCATACAAGATTTCATAAACATTTTATTTTTATAACGATCCCGTTCATTTTGAAAATATCATTTCACAATATCGATTATTTAAATTTTCACGACGTTTTAAATTTCACTATATTATATAATACACATGGTAGAATTTTCACTTCCTGAATCTATTCTCATAACAACTTTCATCATGCATTTTTTTTGGTTCATTATAAATTTTCACAAACAAAACTTGCATCTTACGATACAACTCGTTTTAAATTTTTTATGGTGGTTTCGCCTTGATTTTTCAAGAAATTCACAAACTTATAGCTTGTAATTTTATTGAAATCCTTATGCAAAATTTCATAGAAATTCTATTTTAAAGACAAAAATCGTTTATGACGATTTCTCGATTCACAATGCCGGTCATTTTAACTTACCATGATATTTTCGTTATACGTTATTAAATAACGAACTTGCTAAAATTTTCATTACGCAAATTTCTATACTCAAAACAAACTTTCATCATTCATATTGATACCTCGTAACAAATTTCGACATTCAAATTCACTTATTCTTTTTATATTTATTTCCGCATAAGCAAGGAATTTTGTTTTGACCTTTATAAAACTTATTTTGCTTCCTCATGACAATCGACACTTATTTTTACAATAAACTTCAAAATGCAAACTCTATTAACTTAGTTTCCCATGATATTTTCCACTACTTAATTTTAAGCATTTCAAGAAAAGGATTTACGTTACGCGGGCTTGTTTGATTCAAAATTTCCTTGTAAATTATTTTCAACTTAAGCCAACCCGACATGTCGTAACAACTCTCGTTTTAATGGAAACTTTCTTCTCTTTTTGAAATTCGTTGTGAATTCACAAGCTTAAATTTCAATATTTTATTCTATATATATTAACTTGTAACTCTATTTATCAAAAGTTTCATGAATGTTTCAACATTAAATGATATTTTCAATTTAAAAATTGTTATTAGCCAAACATTTCCCCTAAACGCAACTACAAGTTTCCAAACACTCGTATTCCAACTCCAACTGCCACCTTAAACCAAACCATCCCTCCACCTCAAATGTTTTTCCCACACAATCAAATATTTCCCCAAGATGAATGAAACCTAACCTACCAAAGCTATACCCTCACCCACTTGAACCCCGAGCTAACCCAAGATGTACAAAATCAACCCAACAAAAAGCCTTAAATACTTACACTTTTACGTCATGAAAACCTATCAAATCACCATCCTAATACTTCAAAGACACCGACAAACCCATCCACAAATGCCTTGAAACGTATATAAACCAAAGTCTACCCAACTATGACTCAATCCTTCGACTTATGCTATGCCAAATCACAAACCATGTCGCCACACCGTTCCTATCCAACCATAGGGTTTGATATCAAAAGTAGCAACCCCGAACACTCCTTACAAAATACATGTATAAACCGAATCTCAACCCAAACTAGTCAAGATCAAATTATCCAACCCATCAACTTAACCCGAACTCAAATAAGCAAAACCTCACCTAAATAGCCTAACCACTACTCACACAAATCATCTAAGCCTAACCCACTCAAACGACCTAAACTCAACAAACCTCATCAATCCAACTCAAGAAAACCCAACTACGTAAGACAACCAAAACACACTCACTCTTCACCAAATTTCCAAACAATTCATCATTCGAAGCCTAAAACCCCTCCCTACGCGCGTTGGTTTCATTTTTCCTTAAAAAAATTTATATATATATATATACACACAAACACACAATTAGTATATTCATAACAACCTCATGTGTTGAAATAATCACTTATAGATTATAAACTCTTTCAAGATTAACGATTTACATATTATGTCTAGATCTTATAAATCATCTTTGAAAAAAAATCTAAGATTGTCATGACAACAAAATTTTATTATGAGGATTTGTTTTCAAAGAGATTATTAAACGATTATATGCGTGTTTTCAAGGTTTTAAATATTGTTGCCTAAGGTGATAAATCTCTTAATAACTTTATAAATACAAGGTTTCATTTTGATTGTTGAATGCGAGATTTATTCAATAACAAATTACAACTTTCCTTATTTTGCATAAACGCAATGATCATGGCTTTACAAATCTTTTTGGGACGCATTTATAAATGCTTTATACTAGATATTGTGACTCAAATTTTCGTTCGATAACGATTTACGCGAATTATTACCTCTTATTATCGCAATCATCATTTCTTCATAAATTACTTTCATCACAACAGCTTTATGTATACAAATTCCTTTAACAACTTGGCTTACAAGATTTACATTTGATAATGATCAAAATGTTTCTCTAGCTACGCGTTACCACGATGCTTTGTTACTATACACATTTTCTTGGAAACGATTGAACGACTTTACTTAAGACTTCATCTTCAATTTCATTCTATTATTTTCAAAGGAGTATATGATACATGACATACATATTGCATCATTTATTCAAGTCTCACTGATTTTTTTTACGATTTCTTTTCAGTTGATGAGATGTTTCGATAGTAATACTACACACATGAGATTTCATTTTGAGTTTTGATTATTCATGACCGAATTCAAGTTATCAATAACAATTTGTGTAATACTTTCAAAACCTCAAGTTTGCCAAAAAAATTTTGTTTATCTTTGTTGGGCCTAGTTTTATACGGTTTGTACTTAGTCTAATTGTTTTTGGGGTTAGCATGATTTATGGGTTTGGGCTACGACATTTTATATGTAAACCAAGATCCTAAGGATCTCGGTGGGCTTTTTGGTTGGTATGGGCTTGTGTAGTTGGTTCCCTATATATAGCATATATTGTATAGGGTTTAAGGTTGTTCATTCACTAGTATTGTTTTGGCCCTCTACATATTTACTAGACGAGGTTGTAATAGTGCTTAAGCACCCGGCGTATATCAATAATACGTGTGTTTTGAAGCAATCCCGGTGTTACGTATTTGTGTTTGTTTGTGTTCTTGAGTCACCAAGTGTTGGTATTCCGCACCAATACTTGTTTGTTGATACTATAATTGTAGTGATCCAGATTCGGAACTTATAATTGGTATCAAAGCCTTAGACCTTATTCAGGCTCGTTATTGTGATATCAAATATACTAGAATTGTGTTCCTTGGTGTCTTGGTTATTTTTCCGGCGGGTCACTGTTCGAAGAAGAAGATATGTTAAATTTTTGGTAAAGATTGGTTTTGGTTTGGAAAGGAAATCAAATTCCAATTTTCTCGGAAGTTTGTTGCATCTAGGTTGACTGTTGGAGAAAAACAGGGTTTTCGGCTGATTTTGATTCTCGGCTTGACTTAGTTCTCTGTCAAACCTGGTCAACTCAAGGTTTTCGGTCAATAATTTGTTTTTGGTCAAGAATAGTATTCGGTCAAGAACAGTTCTCGGTCACAAAGCTTCGTTCTTGATCAATATTGATAGTTCTCGGTCAATATTTGGTCAACATTAGCTGTTCTCGGTCAATGTTTGGTCAACATTAGTTGTTCTCGTCAACCTTGATCAGACGTTGAGTTCTCGGTCATACTCGGTCAACAGTGTGACCTTTTTTCCCAGCCCAGTAAACTGTTTGGGCTTGTCTGATTTTAACTTGGGCTTATTACTTGGACAATTAAACTTTTGGACCTTAATCAACTAACTTGACTCCATCATGGGGACTGCCACTCGTATACCCCGTCTCTTGTCTCATGAGGGGTTTAGTGAATGGAAGTTTCGTTTTGAAAAATATGTCAAGATGAAAGATGCGAAAGTTTAGAGAAGTATCGTTTGGGGACCTCAAAGAATCACCTATAAAAAGGATAACTCTACTGAACTCCTTGTGAAACTAGTTGCACATTATGTAAGGCCCCGTCACCGGTAACCCTACTTTCGTGTTGGATTTACTCATAAACGCAGTTCTAAATATCAGAGTTAATTAAAACATTCGCGGAATTTAAAAACTTTAATAAAACATTCATAACAAAACACGTCTTGTCTTAAAATATCATTTTGTCTTTCAAAATAAACGAAACATTAAACTTAAACGTCTTGAGTCTTTCGATGCCAGCCTCTTATTCAGTGCCACGTGTCTGCTCAAGCGAGCTGCCTCATCCTACTCACCTGCGTGCATACTAAAAGTCAGCTACGCTGAGTGAGTTCTAGTTAATCACATAATCATACAATACATTCTTACATTTCATACTTAACCTCTTAACTTTCTTTCGTACACACCTAAGTGCATATACTTTCATTCTTACCTTCGTACTTTCTTTACATACATAATCATACGTTTTAAAGAGCCTTTCGCCCTATAACCTCACAGATATTATAAGGGTCTGGTCCCTAACATCACAAATATTATAAGGGTCTGGTCCCTAACATCACAGATATTATAAGGGTCTGGTCCCTAACATCACAGATATTATAAGGGTCTGGTCCCTAACATCACAGATATTATAAGGGTCTGGTCCCTAACATCACATATATTATAAGGGTCTGGTCCCTAACATCACAGATATTATAAGGGTCTGGTCCCTAACATCACAGATATTATAAGGGTCTGGTCCCTAGTTTTCGAATATTCGTAGGGTTCGATTCCCTCTTCGTTACCATACAACCATCTTTTCCTTCTTTTATTAACTTTATTACGTTCATACACATAAGCAT
This sequence comes from Bidens hawaiensis, assembly GCF_021521415.1. Lineage (NCBI taxonomy): Eukaryota > Viridiplantae > Streptophyta > Magnoliopsida > Asterales > Asteraceae > Bidens > Bidens hawaiensis. The sequence continues at coordinate 70,091 of NW_027494685.1, read as the reverse complement.
ACATATCATACTTACCTTATACATAGCGTTACAACCTGACAGTACGTGCAATATCCGAAGATCGTTCACGTACCATCAAGCAATCATTCATACATATCACATATATCACATATGGCATACACTTATCACTTAGGATAAATGTATTAACAACACATCGAGTATGCACACAGCCCCGAAAACATAACAAGGAATGGGGCTAGAAACTCACCTGAACACGGTTACGTTCACCGTTAATCGTAATCCCTTTCTTCAGTTGTGCACGGCTGACTGTATAACAAGTATACGTATCAATTAACTATCACTTCTCATATTGCATTTCTATCTTTATATGACCCACAACGAACGGGGGTCCGGGGGCAGCGCCCCTGGCAGCGGGGTCTAGGGGCGGCAGCCCCTAGCAGGGTCCAAGGGGCAGAGCCCCTGGCTGGGGTCGAGCTGCCAGGTCAGCTTGGAAAAATTTTATTTCCATTAACTGTCTTAACACATTTTTCATTAGGTTTTTAATTTATTTTCTAATCGAACTTGACTTTAGGCGAAGTTATCAGTTAGGCGAACTTGGCCGTAAGCGAAGTTATCATTTAGGCGAACTTGGCCTCAGGCGAAGTTACCAGTTAGGCGAACTTGGCCGTAAGCGAAGTTATCAATTAGGCGAACTTGGCCTCAGGCGAAGTTACCAGTTAGGCGAACTTGGCCGTAAGCGAAGTTATCAATTAGGCGAACTTGGCCTCAGGCGAAGTTACCAGTTAGGCGAACTTGGCCGTAAGCGAAGATATCAATTAGGCGAACTTGGCCTCAGGCGAAGTTATCGCTTTGAAGGCGAAGTTGCCCAGTTCGCGGCGAAGTTGCCCAGTCCAGCCGCTGTTTGGTTTCTATCAAGCATTTTGGCGATTTTAACACCCTTGTTATGGTTCAACATCACCCATCTCAATTAATCTAAGTTCATGATCCGCTCCTTACTCGATATTAAATAATTAGTAACGCGAAATCACTAAACATAACTTTCTTTATTCAACATTAAAATTTTAGGATGTTACACAGTATGACGATGATGATTTTGCTAAAGTTGAGGAAGATGAGAAAGCTCTTTCCACTCTAACCATGGCACTCTCACCTGAGATTTCTCTTCAATTTAGAGAACTTCAGTCTGCTAAAGAGTTATGGGAGGCACTGATCGAAGTGTATGAGAGGAATGAAGATATGAAGAGAAGTCGCCAAGATTTGCTGCGACAAAAGTTCAATATGTTTAATCATGTTCTGGGAGAAACGTTGGAAACCCAAGTTCAAAGATTCATATCACTCGTGACTGAAATGAGATTAGCAGGTATTTATCTGCAAACTTCAGAAATAAATAACAAGCTGGTTAACTCATTGGTTAAGAGTTGGGACATGAAAGTTGCGGTTATAAAAAAGACTAAAGATCTCAATAGAATGGCTATGGGTGAAATTATAGCGACTATTAAGGCATGTGATATGGATGATAAGCAACGTGCAATAAATCATGCAAGCTCTTATAGTGCGGCTGGATACAACGTTGCCTCCAACAATGCCCTTATTTATCTAGACAGCTTCTCACTGTTCAAGGCTACTCAACAACCACCTCAGGGTAATTTCCAGATGTTTTCATCCATTCAAGGTCAATCATCATCCATCCCACCCCAACCATCTCCGGTATTCTTCACTAAGTCTGGACAATCTTCAAATGATACTGGAAAAACTACTCACTCAGGGGCCACTCCCAGTCAGAACTTCAGTCAGATCCCTACCATACTAAAAGAGACTCAGTAGAATATAGCTCTAATAGCAGGATTCATGAATTGTTATAATGCATTTTTGGCTAGAGACTTGGTTCAACCTGTGGTTGCTGCTGAACTTAATCAGATCCATCCTGATGATGTTGAAGAAATGGACATCTCGTGGAAAATCGCCATGGCAGTATTTCACGCAAAGAAGTTCACTAAGAGGAAGGGTAGAAATAATTGGAACATGGCTAATAATCAAAAGGTGGGTTTTAACAAAGACACTCTTAGGTGCTACAACTGTCATGAGCCGGGTCATTTTGCTCGTGAATGTACTAACCCAGCAAAGTATGGAAAAACGGAAAGGGCATTGGTTCCAGTTGGAAATGCCAGAGGTGAGGCTGGAGGTAGTTCAGGTAACGGTGAAAGAGGTATGGTTGCTCAACAGTTCTCTTGGGAAGGTCAGATGGCTGCGCTCAAAATTGGAAATCAAACCACAAACTTTGCCAATATTGAAGACACTGGAGAAGAAAATGCTACTAAGAAGAAGATCAAGGAACTTCAATTTGCATATATGGCATTCACTTCTCCAAATTCATCTGAGGTAAGTTTCCAACCATGCTCTTTAGATTGTGTTGAAAAATTAGAATTGTATAAGCTTCATAACGATAACCTAATTAGACATAAGGAGAGAATAAAATCAGAAAAATTTCAAACTTAAGAAAAATGAAAAATGTATTCTAGATAAAATAGAAGCTCAAAAGAAGGACATTTCTAAGCTTAAGTCTGATTTTAGTATAAAGTCTTGTCATCATCTTGATGCCAAACAAGAAATCGTTGAATTGACTGCTAAACTGGAAGCCTCCAAGTTAGAAATCTTGAATCTAACTAGTAAGTTTTAAAGGGCTGAACTTGATTTTAAAAAATTCGATGGTTCCAGTAAAGTAGTTAATTCAATGATTGAAAACCAATTGTGGTGGAAGGAGAATGAAGGTGAGGGAATAGGATTTAGTCAAGTTCCCCCACCCTACAACCACAATTATGTCCCTACCCCTGTTACCAAAGAACAGAAGGAAAAGTTAAAGGACATGAAGTACGGTAAACAAGACAAAGGTGATGGAACCAGTTCTGTGGATGCTGGTCCGTCGTCTTCAGATATGAACGATTCTAATGCGTCTACTTCATGTACAGAAAAAGTAATTGTGAAGGAATGGACTGATGAGGATGACGACCCTTGTTTTGAATTTGGACATTGTTTCTGATGTTTCTTTAAAACTTCCTGGTTTAAATTCTGTTATTCTGAGTGTTTGTGTGGGCTCTGTTTTAAAGAACAAGGATTCTAGTGTGGTTGATTCGGTTGAAACATTGAACTCTAATAATGTGGTTTCTAATAAAACTAAAAATTCAAAAAATTTCAAAAAATACGTTGCACCTAAATTTTTCAAAGAGGGATGCTCTAATGACAAACAAGGTGATAAGATTAATGAAGCAAAAAAGGGTTCTCGCAATTCTAAGCAAACTGGTCCGCACAACCAGTCCAGACGAGGAGTTGCCCAAAATGATTTTTTCATAAAACGTCAAACCTGTTTTAACTGTGGCACTCCTGGTTATATTGCCAGAAATTGTCCACATCGTCCATATGTCCCTTATTATGGATTTTATCAAAGTAACATGCCCTATATACCTCATAACTCGTACAGGCAGAGATTCAGGTACAATCAGGCTAGTCCCTCTGAAGATGACTGGAATCGAAACAAATCTGGCAGGTTTAGTCCCTATCAGACCAAACCTAACATGTTTCGTGAAAGGGTTAGAAAAGGTGTTTCAAATTCAAATATAAACACTAAGTCTAAACCAAAACAGGACGAAAGGAAAAATTCATCTTCTTCCAAATCCAAAACACCGCAGGTTACGACAATCATTCGTACTTATAATGCCAAGTCATACAGACATAAATGGTTGCTTAAATCTCCAGCAAAAGCATCTACAAAATCTATGTTTGAAGATCAAAAGGACATTTCATGGCAATCCGTGACAAATGTAGATGAGTCAGGGTCACCCAGTGTAACTATGGACTGGGTACTAAAATCTAACTAATCCCGCGCTTTGTGCAGGGACAGCTATGGAGGAATATCATCAGACCTTGGTATGTTGTTAGTGGCTGTTCCAGACACATGACATGGGACATTACCCAACTACGCGACATTCAAACATTTAATGGTGGATATGTGTCCTTTGCGGGAGGAGAAATGGGAAAGATCACTCAAAAGGGTACTGTAAGTAACGGTGTTCTAAAATTTGAAAATGTTATTTTTTTTTCCAGAATTGAAGCATAGTTTACTGAGCTTGTCACAAATCTGTGACAAAAATTTTTCAACTCATTTTACTAAAAAGGAGTGTCTGATTTTGAAACCTGGTATAATTATACCAGAAGACTGGATTCTTGTTCGATCACAACGAAAAGATAATGCTTATGTGATGGACATGAACAAAAATGTTCCTGATGAAATAACTTGTTTGTTTTCAAAAGTGTCAGAACATAACGCTATGCTATGGCATCGTCGTCTTGGTCATGCAAATTCTAAAAACCTTAATCGTCTTGCTAAAAATGGTTTGGTACGTGGTCTACCCATTAAGGATTTTGTAACTATTGAAAAATGTGTGGCTTGTGCTTTGGGTAAACATCATCGAAAATCTCACCAGCCGAAGTTGATTAATACTATTTCATCTGTTTTTCAACTGTTTCATATGGACCTTTTTGGACTAGTCCATGTTTTGAGCCTTTCTCGTAGCTCTTATTGTCACGTTATTATTGATGATTACTCACATTTCACTTGGGTGTTTTTCTTGTCAAATAAGAGTGAAACTGCATATCTGATCAAGAAGTTTGTGGTGCTGATGGAGAATCAACTTAACTTGAAGCTGAAGGGAATTCGTTTTGATAATGGAACAGAGTTCAAGAATGCATTATTGAATCATTTCTGTTCAGAAAAGGGGGTGCTGCGTCAGTACAGTGCCGTAAGAACTCCACAACAAAATGGTGTAGATAAAAGAAGAAACAGAACTCTTATCGAAACGGCAAGGACCATGTTGTGCGATTCTAAACTGCCTCTGTTCTTCTGGGCAGAAGCTATTAATACGACCTGTTACGTTCAGAATCGGGTGATAATTAACAAATCCAAGATGAAGACCCCATACGAGATTGTTTATGGTCATAAACCCACTGTTGCACATTTCAGAGCTTTCGGGTGTCCATGCACATTGCTGAATCTCGAGACTACTCCAAAATTCAGGGCTGCAGCCGATGAGTGTTATTTTGTTGGGTATGCGGGCAATACAGCTTACAGGGTCTACAGCAAGTCAACCAAGCAGATTCTAGAGTCCTATGAAGTTCGCTGGCTGGAAGAAAATGAGACTGATGCTCTTGTCGGTCCGAACTGGTTATTTTATTATAATGAACTCTTCAAACCATTTAATGTGTTTCCAGTCCTCAACACAAAACCTTCAGGTGGTCCTACCGTGGAAGCTTCAAAAGATGACCCACACGAAGTATCTCACATCTCTCCAATCCTAGATGATGTCACTGAATTAAGTAATGACTCACCCGCAACCAACGCTCAGCCAAAAGAAACTCCTGACACCGAAAGCTCGCCGAATTCGTCTGAAAGTGCTGTTACAATTAAGGGGGAGAGTTCCATCTGTCAGACCTTCGGGAGCACACTTTTTCCCGATGATATTCCAAATGAATATGTCGCAAGTACCTCGTACTCTCACAGTACAACGATATCTGGTTGGAAGAATCCTCTTATTGATGCTAATGAGAATCTTTCTAACTTACAATCTACCGGTGATGTTTCTGATCAGTTAATTCCATCAAGAATTCAGAAAAATCATCCAATTGAAAACATCATTGGTCCTCTTGAAACGGGTGTGTCCACTAGAAGTCAGACTGGACACATAAATAGTTGTTTGTTCTCCTGTTTTATTTCTCAAATAGATCCAAAGACGGTAGAAATGGCGCTTCAAGAACCGAGTTGGGTTGATGCTATGCACGAAGAGTTAAATCAGTTTGATAAGCTAAAAGTTAGGAGATTGGTTAAGTTACCAGAAGGAAAGAAGGCACTCGATACAAGATGGGTTTTCCGAATTAAGCAAGACGAGGGACTAGGCTACACTGAAGTTTATGGTGGTAATTCGTGGTTTTCGTCAGGTTGAGGGACTAGACTACACTGAAGTTTATGCACCAGTGGCTAGACTTGAGGCCATTAGAATCTTTCTGGCCTATGCACCATTCAAGGGATTTACACTGTATCAGATGAATGTCAAAACCGCTTTCCTGTATGGTGAAGTCAAAGAAGAGATTTATGTGGACCAGCCACCAGTTTTTGTCGACTCTAAGAAACCAAATCATGTTTACAAGCTAGACAAGGCACTTTATGGGTTACATCAGGCTCCTCGAGCGTGGTATGCTACTCTGACTGCACATCTTCTAGATCATGGCTACAAGCGAGGGACCATTGATCAAACCTTGTTCCAGAAAACTGTCGGAAAGGATTTGATTCTAGTCCAGATCTATGTAGATGACATTATTTTTGGATCCACCAGCTCTGAGTTGTGCATAGAATTTGAAGGTGTAATGAAAAAAAGGTTTGAGAAGAGTTCATTGGGTGAAATGACAACTTTTCTGGGGCTACAGGTTCGCCAAAGCTCGGCAGGTATCTTACTGCATCAAGGGAAGTACGTTGAGGATATGCCGACAAAGTTTGAACTTCAAGATTCCAAGAGTGCCAACACTCCCATGGCAGAAAGGCCACTACTGTCATCTGATCCTGAAGGGAGTCCTGTAGATCAAACATACTATCGATCGATGATCGGGTCTCTGATGTACCTCACAGCCAGTCGTCCTGACATCATGTTTGCTGTCTGCCGATGTGCCCGTTTCCAGACTAATCCTAAACTCTCTCATCTAACTACTGTTAAACGTATTTTTAGATATCTGAAGGGACAACCGAAGTTAGGTCTTTGGTATCCCAAACAATTAGAATTTGATCTTTATGCTTTTGCTGATAGCAATTATGGTGGAGATGACATTGACAGGAAATCCACATCTGCTGGATGCCAGTTCTTAAGAGATCGTCTAATTTCATGGCAGTGTAAGAAACAACAGACGGTGTCCACTTCAATCGCCGAAGCGGAGTATGTTGCTGCTGGATGCAAAACCAACTGCTGGACTACGGTTTGGAATTTCTTGATACTTCCATTTTTTGTGATAATGATGCTGCCATTGCTATTGTGAAAAATCTTGTTCAGCACTCTAAAACCAAGCACATCGATATCAAAATCCATTTTATTCGTGACTGTTTCGATCGTAAATTGATTCACCTTGAACAAGTTCACACTAACAACAATGTGGCGGACTTATTTACAAAACCGGTCGGAACTACCAAATTTAATGTGCTTGTGAGTTTTCTTAAAATGCTTCGTTTCGAGGATTGAGTCTTTTTGGGTATAAATTTGTACATATTTGTTTAATTTTGCACAAATTTAGGGGGAGAAAAATCAAGAAGTCAAAATAGTGTGTGTGCGTTGTTTTTATTATTAAAAAAGTCAAAAATAGTGTGTGTGCGTTTTTTTTATTATTAAAATAAAAAAAAAACCAAAAATAGTGTGTGTGCGTTATTTTTATTATTAAAAAAAATTCAAAAATAGTGTGTGTGCGTTGTTTGTATTATTATATTTTGTTTTGTTTGGTCTCTCGATTCATTCTCGCTTAAAACTATATCGGTTGCTCAAGTTGGAAGGACATATACTTGTATATGGTTGGTCCGGTGCTCTACTCTTATAGTCACAGGATAGCCATTTACCTAAAGGCTGAAAGCGCCCGGGGCGATTATGATGTGTTTTGTGTTTCGTATTCTTTCACTTAAAATTATGTCGGTAACTCTGGGCTGGAAGGACTTGTGTTTTCATACATGTTTGGTCCGGTTAACCAATTGTGGTCATACTGGATAGCCATTTACCTGAAATCTTAAAGTGATCGGGGTGACTTAATTCTTAACACGGGGGGTTTATGTAACTCCCTGGGAAGTCATATTACTATTCAGTTAACAGCTTTTTAGAAGCTTCAAAATATTTTCAAATGAAAATTTATCCAACCTTTGGAAAATGATAGTTAAATTGTTTTTGTGTGCCTAACAAGTGAAGTTATTAAGCTTAAAAGGCTCTAGAACAGTCATTAATTTGTATAGTAGCTTTCCATGATGCGTAAAAGTTGAAGTGATATTAACTAAATTTGCTAAACTTACTGTGAAGAGTCATTTTGAATAAATGTGCATGTCTTCATATACATCTCTCCGAATGATAGGCAGAAAATCAATTACCCAGTCATACACAAGCCCGTTAGTGTCTTGATCACCAAAAATATTGTGCTGTTAAGTTATTATTATTATTTAAAAAAAATCTATAAAAGAGTTTATTTTATCCTATTAAAGTATTTGTTTTAAAAGTTTAGAGGGTCAAACTAGAACTACAGAGATGGGGGCACACAAGTAAGTCATGTCATGTCTCGAATGAAAGGCCTGTAAGTCCGGATGACTTGTAAGTCCAACGTTCAACCTTAAAGCTTAAAATTTGCCTTTATATAAAATCTTTTGATCAAACACTAGGGGGTTGGAGTCAAATTGGGGTGATTTGGGGAAAGCCAAATACGCTTTGAGAAGAGATAGGAGGCATCACAGGTCCATGAGTGATGTCCATCTAAGCTTTATGCCGAATTGAACCTAACTCATATCACTGATACAATGAAAATCATGCTAAGTTTGTTATATCTGCTATCAACCTGCTTCTCTATGTCATAATAAGGCTGAACATGAATCCTAGTGACAGTCTCTTAAACGATATGATTCCATGTTCGGATCTTTTTATAAAAAAAAGGAGGCGAGTTTACAGAAACTGAAATTTGATCCCGATCTTACAAAATTCAATGGAGTTCTTTTGTACGTTAATTTGTATTTATTTTAGTCAGTTCTGTTTATTTTACTTTATTTTGTTTGTTTTATCTCGAAACTACTCTCCTCGAAACGTGTGATTTAACTAAAGTTGTTTTCAATATGGGCTTTAAAAGGATTTGGGCTGCTTGTCACTTTTGGGTAAACATGTATTTGGGCTTATTTTTGTTTTAAGCCCGTTAAGGGTTTTCGGCCCATGATGGTTGGGGTATAAGTTAACCCCAACTCCATTATTTTCTTCCATTCACTTGAAAATTGCTTTCCAGCTCTCTCTCTCTCTCTCTCTCTCTCTCTCTCTCTCTCAAATCCTCTCACCAGCCGAAAACCTAATCTCATATAATCTAATCTTTGAGTTGTTCTTATTAGTTGTTTGCTGACTCACAGGTAAATGAACAACGATTCAAGCTTTTGTTCCTGTTGATTTCATGTGCTTAAAGGATTTGTCATACGAACGGCCAGATTTTTGGACTAAGAGGAGTCGTGGATCATTAGGATAAACAACTAAGAACCTAATTTGGTTGTTTAAAGTGTTATGTCAGAGACTAGTGATTTGGTTGCAGGTCTTATGGAGGTTTAATGGAGATCTCGGTGTGTTGAAGAAGACTGCACAATTTCCAAGGAGGAACCCAAGGGGTTCTCTGTCAACAGCTGTCAAGGAGTTCTCGGTTGACTTTCGTTGACCGAGAACCCCTTGCCTTGGCCGAGAACTCATGTTCTCGGTTAAATGTTAACCGAAAACACCTGTTCTCGGTTGATTTTTTCTGACTCTCATTGACTTTCATTGACCGAAAACTCTGATGTTGACCGAGATCTCACCATTTGGGCTTAAAGCTCACTGTTGGGCTTAACAAATACTGTTATTATGTTCTTTTGGACCAATTAATAAATCTTTTGACTAAAATACTTAATCCTAAAGCCCAAATTAACTAATGATTTTATTTTTACTAACTTGATTCGTTTGGTGCAGTAATGGCTGATCAGACTCCTTAAAGTTTGTGGATATGCACAATATTGTTGGACACTTATATGATCCTCCACTGGCTCACAAGGAATTCAAGTCGATGATCGTAGGCCTCAACACTTGCAGGATTTCTCATGCACTACGAGAGGATCCTGTCATATGCAGGAAGATGGTCACAGAGTTCTTGAATAATGCTTCAATCAACCAACGAGGGCAAGATGGAGTCTTGTCGATAGACTCCAAAATTCAGAAGAAGCCAGTCAGTATTACAGAGGCTATTATCCGGGAGGTGTTGCTGTTTGGTGATCAACCTGATTACCCGACATAATATTCCACTGCTGACGTTAATGAGATCCTCACCAGAATGGGTTACGAGGGTACTTATCCTCCGGCAATCAATAAGCTATTTCGCCCTTACTGGAGGTTCTTAATTCACGCGTTTTTCACATATGTGTTGGGTAGAAAAGGGGGTTCTGACCAGATAAGCCATATCCAGATGTCTGCTGTCATTGCTCTGATCATGGATTGGAATTACAATTATCCCAAGTTTGTTCTCAATGAAATGATGAGAAATCTGAAAGGGAAGAAGAAAGAGATGTTCCTTATGTATCCAAGATTTTTGCAGATGATCTTTGATTCTCGTTATACCGATCTCGTCAAGTCTGTTGATACTTTAGATATGAAGTCAATGGGACCCAACACCTTTGGGTTAATGAAACAGTCCAGAAAAGGATCCAAGATTGTATATTAGGGTCTCAATGCTCTGGTAAAATTTGGATGATTTGCTGAAACAGAAGCTAAGCCAGCCATAGCTCAGATTTTTGATGAGCATGTGGAACCAGTTCAACCACGTGCTGCAGCTTTGGAAAATTTTGATGATGAAAATGAAGAGACAGAACATCGTAACTTGGAGACTGCTCCGAGTGCCCAAGAGTTAGAAAATTTTGAAAGATTTAAAGAACAACTTCAGTCAACTGCTCTAAAGCCTCCTCAGACAGCTGCTGAAAACATTGAAGAAGATATTACTGAAGATCCAGCCGCCGACCTCGCTCCACACAAATGAAGAAAGAAAGATCCAAGGCCTGGCGTGCTGGTTAGTGAAGATGAAACAACTGCAACACCAACATCTATTGCAACCACTAGCCCACAACAACAAATTCACCAACCAGAATCTCATGCTCCAGAAACCCATGTTGAACCAAGTGCACCCACTGCTGAAACACTGATTCAAGATCAGGCGTTTGATGACTTTGTTAGTAATTTTGATTTTGAGTCAGATATTCCTCACACCGATGAGGCTGATGCACTAATCAATGCTGCTCCCTCCAGTTCATCAGGCCCAGAAAAACAAGGTCAGTCAAGTTCAAGTGTTTTTGATAAAGTTGCCCAAATTCTTGCCATGCAAGAAAAATTTATGCAGAATAAAGGCAAAGGCATTGTATTAGAAGATGCTCCGGTTGACATACAAGCTCTCCAACGTCGAGTCTTTGAGCTCGAACAAGATTCTGTTGTCAAAGATGTACGTACAAGAACTGAAAGCTGGCAACTCTGATAAAGACACCAAGATTAAAGAACTACAGTCCAACATGGGAGAATTAACGGCTTTGTATCTTGACCTCCAACAAAAACTGTTTCAAAAGTTTGGAGATGAGTTTAAAGGCAGTGATGATGTGGTCTCTAAAACGCCCAACGTTGATCAATGTGGCAGCTCTACTACTCGCCATGTAGAGAACATTGATGAGTCTGAGACATTGAAACAATATATGGACACACCACCAATCTCCAAAGAAAAGTCCAATAGAATTCAGAAAAGGTTGCTGGTAATGAAGAACTCAAATCAAAATGTCCAATCATCAGATCATCCAGACAGATTCATTGTCACTTTCCCTAAAGGCTTCTCAGACAAATATGGTGATCGTTCGGGAGTTGTATCATGGGGTTTTGACGCTGAAAAGAACATGTGGTGGATTAAAAGGAAGTCGGGGACCACTGAGTACTATAAGAAGATGAAAGATTTTGGATCATTGACCAAGTGGATCTTAGTGACCTGATAAATTCTCCCTTCACCAACCCAACAAATGACAAACATGGTACAGATTTTTGGAATTTTCTAAGAAGTCAGGTCGATAGAGGCTTCCCAAATATGACAACTGCATAATCCTTTCTAAAGAAAGCAAAGGGAGTCAAGGATCTGAAGACTGGAAAAACAATGGTCAACGTCATGTGGCCGGCTACGAACAAGGCCACTCACATTCCCGTCCCTGAAGCTATTCCAGATGGCACATTGGACAACATGAGGTTCTAGATGTATGACAGCGAAACTGCCATTGTTGTTGTCAAACTAGAGAAGGGAAAAGGGCAATACAGATTCATTGATCCAAGGGATTTGTTAAAGTTTGGAGAAAAGGATATCAAGACTCTCAGCTCGTTCCAGATTATAGCTGACCCAATTTTTGAAGCGGCTGCGAAAGATTACACGAGTATGGTTGTGTCTATTATCAGATGCAAGTTTTGGGCCGGTGCGTTGAAAGATGCTAACATCGATTACATGGAGCATGATTGAAGACCAAGCTACAAACCAAGGGGGGATTGTTGGGCCTAGTTTTGTATGGTTTGTACTTAGTCGAATTGTTTTTGGGTTTAGCATGAGTTATGGGTTTGGGCTACGACATTTATATGTAAACTGAGATCCTAAGGATCTTGGTAGGCTTTTTAGTTGGTATGGGCTTGTGTAGTTGGTTCCCTATATATAGCATATATTGTATAGGGTTTAAGGTTGTTCATTCACTAGTATTATTTTGGCCGTCTACATATTTACTAGACGAGGTTGTAATAGTGCTTAAGCACCCGACGTATATCAATAATACGTGTGTTTTGAAGCAATCCCGGTGTTTCGTATTTGTGTTTGTTTGTGTTCTTGAGTCACCAAGTGTTGATATTCCGCACCAATACTTGTTTGTTGATATCATAATTATAGTGATCCAGATTTGGGACTTACAATCTTTTAAACGATATTTTCATGACTATGTTATTCATATTTGAGCATTTATGCATTTCAAAGCGAAACACGATTCTATGTATTATTCTACATCATTTCATTTAATCTATTAATCGGCCAATGTGTGGTTGTCCGCAAGTTTTGGCGCTATTAGAAACCGTTACTGTAATGACGATTATATAAATGGTTTCACAATAGTGGCCGTATTCACGTTTTATCACATTTCATCGATCGTTTTGTCAAGTTGATCAAATTTTATTTATGTTTGATACATGTATGCGTCACCCCAAGGAACTCACCTCATTTCTCATGTTATTACATTTCACGCAATCGTATTCTCAATTGCTTATAACCTCAAGTTTGTTCACGTATGAAACTCATCGTACAATGTTATTTTTAATTGTATCGTTCTTTATCCCAACCTCATGTACTCACTTATTGGATTTTTCTCATTTTTGTCACACCCTCAAAATACACTAACGGAGTTTTACCGTCAGAGGGTGTGAGCTAACAGGATCGGAATCATTAGTTATAATCAAACACCATGTTTAAAGTTTTCAAACCAACAAGACATTAAGTCTTAAATAAAATGCGGAAGCGTAAATTGTAAACCAAAAAGTTTGCGCCACACATGACGACTTAAAAACCCAAGTTATTAAGATAAAAATTAAAAGAAGTTTTCAAGCGATGGTGTTTAGCGAATGCATGTTCCTATACCGCGCGCCCGCCTCGGCTACCTGAGAATAACATACTAAAAGTGTCAACACGGGATTGGTGAGTTCACAAGTTTAAATAAATAAAGCGTTTGCGTTTACGTTTTGCGTTACCAGATAGTGATAAGTCAATTATATATCAATATGTAGCTAACCTATCAAGCATGTATTACTAAGTGTTCGACACCGAAGCTGACTGTTTATCAATTGCCTTGCCACCATGTCTACCACGGCCATGGTAATATGTTAGCCAAGATTACACCCACTCGACCTACATTCGAGTTTAGAGTTGGGTGGGGTTTGTCAAACCCAGTAGTACTACTCAACAGTGACTCGCTATTATACAAATATTAACCGGTTCGATGTTATGAAGGACTTTGGTTGGTTTGTTTGCCACTTAGCCTTACAAGTGATATATAAAAACTAAACAAAATCTAAAGCATTGGAGTATGTTATCTCCCCCAAATAAAAGCGTTTAAAAAGAGTAAAAAGGGGACGTCAAACTCACTGTTTGCGAAGATAACCAAAAAGAATATGAGAGAGGTGTGCGTCACAGAAAATCCTCACTAGTGCTCTAAAACAAAAATGAGATTTTCTAAGTATTTATACTACGAGTGAGTCCCTAGACTCGACACATAAAACTTATGCACGAGATACGTTTCGTGTTTCGTTTGTGAAATAAGTGCGACTCGACAAACACGTTGGTGATAAGCTACATGCGTGAAAAAATATCGTGTCAAGTGTTACTATTGTACATTACTAGTAAACTAACTCCCACAAGGGCAATTAAGTCATACACATAGCAAACATCGATCAACTATGCACTTTTCATGTTAACTTAAGTAATTCAGCAGCTATTTTATCCAGGCAGATTTTCACTCGATAAGATTACTCTATTTAATAAATCAATACACGTCCAATAAATCACCAAAAATCATCACATAATCAAAATTGAGTTAGGTTTCTAAAGATATTTTTATTATATTTTTATCATATACGGTTTTCTCACAATGATCAAAACATCACAGTAAACACGCAGCAGCCATTATCATGCGCAACAGAATATTATTTGTTATTCCCGTTACATGAAAAATACAATTTATGCAAGACCAATTGGGTTAGATTTCTAACTCAAAATATTAACTTCCAGAAGTGGAATCAACCCCATTGGTCTTGTCGTTTATGAGATATCTTAATCTCAAAACAGCCTACCAGCAGGCTTCCCGAATCAGACTTACACAACAGATTTGTAAAATAATAAAAACTAATTTTTACCCGTCTAAAAATTACTAATTCAGACTTTTTAGAAACTAAACTCGGCCTAATAAATCATAGAGTCAATAATTACTTCCAAACACAACATTAACATCAAGTTACAGCCATTTAAACACGAATTCAAGAATCTATCCAGCATCAGTTTTCATCAAAACTCAACATACAATTAACCTATGCACTATAACTCATACATACAATCCTCTAGATGCATAATCCACCAACCATGCATCTCAATTTCACTTTACATGCACAATTAGGGTTTTACTTCAAAGTTCAATTTCAAGAAACATGCAATTAACAATCACTAATGACACAACTAGTTATCAATTCACTAGAAATCATCAACAAACACATAATTAAACCCTAACTCATCTTCAATCATCACTTTCAAGATTTAGGGATTTGATTAACACATTCAGTAGCATAATTAAACTCATAGAATGACTAAAGGGGATGTTAATTACCTATCTAGCACCTTGAATCCTTCACAACAAGCTTGAAATCTCTTTGTATGTATGTGTGTGTGGGTTACGGCTGCCAAGAGAGGGAGAGGGGGACAAGAACGATCGTAGGGGGGAAAGAGGGAGTTAGGGTTGGGTAATAATCTGATTATAATACTAATTATGTTACATTTAACCCCCTAACCTTCTAGTTAATCAATTTCTAGCACAAACAAAGCACTTAGTCACATATAACCATATATTATCACAACCTAATACATATTGTACCAAGTACTTGTTTATTATATTCATTATTTGTTCACCAACGGTTTGAGTCGACTCGTGTGTGTTTCGGTGAAATTCCAAAAGACTGCTTGTGTAGTGATTGTCATGCGTCATTTAAACCCTAATTTAAATGTAATGAGATATGCGTTACGGTTCGTGTGATCCTAACGGAGTTCGGATTAACGGAGTTAACCTGAAATTGACGAGTGTCACATCATTCCCATGTTGAAAGAATTTTCGTCCCGAAAATTTGTGTCACGTCGCGATGTGTGTCTGAAAAAGACAAAAATTTTCAGTTTGTCACATTATCCCCATGTTGAAAGAAATTTTGTCCCGAAATTTAATTCATACCTCTGGTGTATTCTGACGGTTTGTCGGCTTTCGCGGTTTTCGGTGCTTGGTTAGCCCTTCGAAAAGGTGAGGATACTTTATCATCATTTGATCCTCGCGTTCCCACGTGAACTCTGGTCCACGTCTCGAGTTCTAACGAACTTTAACGATGGGAATCTTGTTGTGTTTGAGTGTTTTGGTTTCCCAATCCAAAACTTCGGCTGGTTCTTCGATGAAGCGTAACTGTTCATCAACTTGCAACTCGCCCAAAGGAACTACTTGTGTTTCGTCATAAAGGCATTTCTTCAAGTTGGATACATGGAAAACGTTGTGTACGCCACTGAGTTCCATTGGTAAGTCCAATCGGTACGCTACTGGACCAATACATTCAGTTATCCGGTATGGGCCAACGTATCGTGGGTTGAGTTTGTTTCGCTTTCCTAAGCGAACTACACCTTTCCAAGGTGAGACTTTCAGTAAAACCTTGTCATTCACTTGGAATTCCAGAGGTTTTCGGCGCTTATCGGCGTAACCCTTTTGGCGATCTCGTGCTGCTGTCATGCGGTTTCGGATTTGGACAATCTTTTCAGCGGTTTCAAGTACTAATTCTGGACCAGTGATTTGGCTATCACCCACTTCTTCCCAGCAAAGAGGTGATCGACAATTCCGTCCATACAGCGCTTCAAACGGCGCTGCTTTAATGCTAGCGTAGTAGCTGTTATTATACAAAAACTCTACCAAGGGCAAGTGGGGTTCCCAACTTTTTCCGAAATCCAACACGCATGCACGCAACATGTCTTCCAAGGTCTGAATGGTGCGTTCACTTTGTCCGTCCGTTTGAGGATGGTATGCTGTACTCATATCAAGGCGGGTGCCTAGGGCACTCTGTAGTGACTTCCAAAAGTGCGAAGTGAAACGGGAATCTCGATCAGATATGATTGAGACAGGCACTCCGTGTCTAGACACTACTTCTTTCATATAGATGCGAGTCAGTCTTTCCATTTTGTCCGATTCCTTGATTGCTAAGAAATGCGCTGACTTAGTCAATCGGTCAACGATCACCCAGATGGTATCGCATCCCGTCGGTGTTTTGGGTAATCCCGTGATGAAATCCATGGAAATGTGTTCCCATTTCCACGTTGGAAGTTCCGGTTGCTGTAGCAGATCAGATGGTTTCTGATATTCCACTTTGACTCTTGCACAAGTCAAGCATTTGCTCACGTAGGTGGCAATGTCGGCTTTCATGTTAGGCCACCAGTAAAGTGTCTTTAGGTCATGGTACATTTTATCTGAGCCAAGGTGAATGGAATATCGGGACTTGTGTGCTTCGTCCATCACCAGATTTCTCAATTCTTTGTATCGAGGGACCCAAATCCGGTTTTCGAAATATCGGACCCCGTCCGATTTGGTTTCAAGCTGCTTGTCCATGCCCCGCATGAGTTCTGATGGGAGGTTATCATTTTTCAACGCTTCGAGTTGAGCATCACGAATCTGATCAGGTAAGTTGGCGTGAATTGTGAGTTGTAATGCTCGCACTCGTCTAGGATTATCGGTTTCTTTTCTGCTGAGAGCATCGGCCACTACATTGGCCTTGCATGGGTGGTACTTGATGGCACTGTCATAATCCTTAAGTAGCTCGACCCAACGACGCTGTCGCATGTTCAACTCCTTTTGATCATAGATATGTTGGAGACTCTTGTGGTCGGTGTAAATGGTAAACTTGGTACCGTACAAGTAATGCCTCCATATCTTAAGAGCAAACACCACAGCTCCGAGTTCCAAGTCATGGGTCGTATAGTTCTTCTCGTGGATCCGCAGTTGTCGAGAGGCACAGGCTATAACCTTCTCGAGTTGCATTAACACGCAACCGAGACCCTGTATCGATGCATCACAGTGCACTTCAAAGTTCTCTGTTCCGTCGGGGAGGGCTAGGATAGGCGCGCTACAGAGTTTTGTTTTCAAGAGTTGGAAAGCAGACTCCTGCGCATCACCCCAATTGTACTTAGTACCCTTGTGTGTCAAAGCGGTGAGGGGTTGAGCAATCTTTGAAAATCCCTCGATGAAACATCGGTAGTAGCCAGCCAGTCCTAGGAATTGTCGCACCTCAGTAGGAGTCTTAGGTGCTTCCCAGTTTTTGATGGCCTCTACCTTGCCGGGATCGACATGGATACCATTCTCATTGATCACATGCCCTAAGAAGTGAACCTCGCGAAGCCAAAATTTGCATTTCGAGAGTTTAGCATACAGTTGTTCCTTCTTTAGTAATTCCAGAATTAACCTCAGGTGTTCTTCATGGTCGGTCTTGTTCTTGGAGCAGACGAGGATATCATCAATGAAAACAATCACAAACTTGTCGAGGTACCCCTTGCATACTCTGTTCATGAGATCCATAAATACAGCTGGTGCGTTGGTTAAGCCAAAAGGCATAACCGAAAACTCGTAGTGACCGTACCGAGTTCTGAATGCCGTCTTTGAAAATATCTTCTCGCGCACTCTCAGTTGATGATAACCAGATCTCAGATCGATCTTCGAGTAGTAATTCTATCCTTGAAGCTGGTCGAACAGATCATCAATTCAGGGTAGGGGATAACGGTTCTTGATCGTTACCTTGTTCAGCTCTCGGTAGTCGATGCACATGCGGAAAGTCCCGTCTTTATTTCGAACAAATAAGACAGGGGCTCCCCATGGTGATGAGCTAGATCGGATAAAACCTTTATCTAACAAGTCTTTTAATTGAGTGGACAACTCCTGAAGCTCCGCCGGTGCGAGCTGATACGGGGCTCGTGCTATGGGTGCAGCACCGGGGGCTAAATCAATTTGGAACTCGACTTGTCGAATAGGTGGGAGTCCAGGAAAATCCTCCGGGAAGACTTCCGGAAAATCTCGCACAATCGGTATGTCTTCGATTCGCTTCTCCTCCGCAGGTTGCTCAACAATATGAGCTAAAATCCGTGGATGACCCTTTCGTAAATATTTATGCGCCTTCATGAGGGTGATGACGCTTGTAGTCATGCCGCTCTTCTGGCCCTGTATCGAGATGACTTCGCCGGAAGAGTAGTGATATGGACTACCTTGTCGTGACATATAATCTCAGCTCTATTCTCGGATAGCCAGTCCATGCCGACAACGACATCGAAACCACCAAGAGTAAAGGGTATGAGGTCGATATCGAAAGTATGACCCGACAGTTTCAACTTACATCCCTCTAGTACATGTGTTGTTTCTATGGACTTACCGTCGGCTAATTCAACAGGAAACTTAGCATCTAACGGGGTTGGAGTTAATTCTATGAGTCTACTAAAGGATTGCGACAAAAAACTCCTATCAGCTTCAGTGTCAAACAAAACAGAAGCAAAACAGTCGTTCACAGGGAACTTACCGGTAACCACATTCGGATCGCTGCGGGCCTGGCCCGACCCAATGACGAAATCTCTACCTTTACCACTGCTCCCGCCACTGTTATTGCCTCCATTATTCTCATTCTGCTTCAGTTAGGGACAATCCTTCCTGAAGTGACCCTCTTGACCACGCTCAAAGCACCCTTTTGTCGATGTAGGCTGTTTAGGAGCACCCTTAGCCGCTAGGTCTCCCCTACAGTCCTTGGCCTGATGACCCAATTTACCGCATCATAAACACTTGACACGTTCGCATGGGCCAGCATGGTGATAGTTGCACTTGTTGCACTTCGGGTACTTTCCAGCATAGCCACTCGAACCATGTCCGCCACCATTGTTGTTATTGTTGGAACCCTGATTATTGAAGTTCCGAGCGAGTTCGGGTTTACGGTGGTGTTGTTGCTGTGGGGGATTCGATGATGAGGACCTAGTGTTGTCAAATTTCCTCTTTCCATTCCCAGAGTTGATGTTGTTGTTGCCATTGCTCGAGTTGTCGCAAGTTTTAGAGGTGGAACCTCTAGGTGGTATGGCACCTTGTGCCACTGCTTGGTCCGTCAGCTTGTGGGCTATTCGGATTGCTTGCTGAATAGTGGTTGGCTTAGAAGACATCACCATACCCTGAATCTGGGGTACCAAACCATCGATATACATCTTGATTCTCTTACTTGGCGGATCAACCATCCACGGGCACATCACTGCTAGCTCATGGGAACGGGTGGTGTAGGCTTCAATATCGGAACCCACCATCTTTAACGCCCAAAATTCCGATTCCAGCTTTGAGATTTCCTCTCTAGGACAATACTCTTCTCGCATCATGTTCTTGAACTCCTCCCAGTTCATAGCATTTTCCAATTCCAACCCAAGAATTTGCACATTAGATTTCCACCAGGTGAGGGCGGAATCTTGCAGTGTTCCAGCAGCAAACTTGACCCTGCTGGCTGGTGGACAGTTACATATCTCGAAAGCTGAGTCTGCCTTCTCGGCCCAACGAAGGAAACCTATGGCTCCCTCAGTGCCCTTAAACGAATTGGGTTTACAGTCCAGATAATTATTGAAAGTACAGACTCTGGCTTGTCCTCCAGTTCCTCTTCGGGTTCCTCCTCAGGATCTTCTTCGGGTTCTTCCTCGGGATCTTCTTCATGTCCTGCTGTGTTAGGGGCAATTCGCGCCTCTAGTATCTCGCAACGAGCTAGAGCTGCTGCTGCTAGGTTTCTTGCTTTCCAAACTTCGTTTTGCCAGGTTATCATCTCTGCTTGTATTTTGTTCATTACTTTAATTTGCTGCACATAAGCATCCTGAACTTCATTCATAGCTTCAGTCAGGTAGGTAAGTCTCCTCCAAGCATTAGCTCCATCCTCTTTCGCCTCATTAACCTTCGCTCTCGTGGAGCACATAAAGCCCACTTCACGCTCTAAACAGGAAGCGAGAGCTGCGAAGGCACGCTCCATTTGTTCGGTTATGGGTGGTAGGGTGTTGAAGGATATAGGACAGCCCGGGAAAGGTAACGGGGGAACTTGCTCACGGTAAACCATACGCTCGATCAAACTCGGGTACCAATTCCAGTTACCGTTGTCCTCGTACACGTCTCCAGATGGGCGGTGCCTCATCGGTGCGGGGGCTGCTGGTGCCGGGACTACTCGAGGTGGTGATGGGTTGTAAAACTGTGGTTCCTTTCTTGGGGCGTGGGATATCGGGTTGGACGATGATGATGATGGCGTTAACATCCCTATAGGATAAGTCGTGTATGGTTTACGCGCGTACGAGGGAATGAGGTATAGAGATAAAGAAAACGAATAACTAAATATATAATATATATTTAAATATGCAGTGCGTAAAATTATAACTAATGTGTCGTTGCGGTTATAGTCTAATATGCATGCAATTCTAGTTCGCTATAACCAATGGCTCTGTAACCAATCTGTCACACCCTCAAAATCCACTAACGGAGTTTTACCGTCAGAGGGTGTGAGCTAACAGGATCGGAATCATTAGTTATAATCAAACACCATGTTTAAAGTTTTCAAACCAACAAGACATTAAGTCTTAAATAAAATGCTGAAGCGTAAATTGTAAACCAAAAAGTTTGCGCCACACAGGACGACTTAAAAACCCAAGTTATTAAGATAAAAATTAAAATAAGTTTTCAAGCGATGGTGTTTAGCGAATGCATGTTCCTATACCGCGCGCCCGCCTCGGCTACCTGAGAATAACATACTAAAAGTGTCAACACGGGATTGGTGAGTTCACAAGTTTAAATAAATAAAGCGTTTGCGTTTGCGTTTACGTTTTGCGTTACCAGATAGTGATAAGTTAATTATATATCAAAAGGTAGCTAACCTATCAAGCATGTATTACTAAGTGTTCGACACCGAAGCTGACTGTTTATCAATTGCCTTGCCACCATGTCTACCACGGCCATGGTAATATGTTAGCCAAGATTACACCCACTCGACCTACAGTCGAGTTTAGAGTTGGGTGGGGTTTGTCAAACCCAGTAGTACTACTCAACAGTGACTCGCTATTATACAAATATTAACCGGTTCGATGTTATGAAGGACTTTGGTTGGTTTGTTTGCCACTTAGCCTTACAAGTGATATATAAAAACTAAACAAAATCTAAAGCATTGGAGTATGTTATCTCCCCCAAATAAAAGCGTTTAAAAAGAGTAAAAAGGGGACGTCAAACTCACTGTTTGCGAAGATAACCAAAAAGAATCTGAGAGAGGTGTGCGTCACAGAAAATCCTCACTAGTGCTCTAAAACAAAAATGAGATTTTCTAAGTATTTATACTACGAGTGAGTCCCTAGACTCGACACATAAAACTTATGCACGAGATACGTTTCGTGTTTCGTTTGTGAAATAAGTGCGACTCGACAAACACGTTGGTGATAAGCTACATGCGTGAAAAAATATCGTGTCAAGTGTTACTATTGTACATTACTAGTAAACTAACTCCCACAAGGGCAATTAAGTCATACACATAGCAAACATCGATCAACTATGCATTTTTCATGTTAACTTAAATAATTCAGCAGCTATTTTATCCAGGCAGATTTTCACTCGACAAGATTACTCAATTTAATAAATCAATACACGTCCAATAAATCACCAAAAATCATCACAGAAGAACACTTGAGTTAGGTTTCTAAATATATTTTTATTATATTTTTATCATATACGGTTTTCTCACAATGATCAAAACATCACAGTAAACACGCAGCAGTCATTATCATGCGCAACAGAATGTTATTTGTTATTCCCGTTACATGAAAAATAAAATTTATGCAAGACCAATTGGGTTAGATTTCTAACTCAAATATTAACTTCCAGAAGTGGAATCAACCCCATTGGTCATGTCGTTTATGAGATATCTTAATCTCAAAACAGCCTACCAGCAGGCTTCCCGAATCAGACTTGCACAACAGATTTGTAAAATAATAAAAACTAATTTTTACACGTCCAAAAATTACAAATTAAGACTTTTTAGAAACTAAACTCGGCCTAATACATCATAGAGTCAATAATTACTTCCAAACACAACATTAACATCGTGTTACAGCCATTTAAACATGAATTCAAGAATCTGTCCAGCATCAGTTTTCATTAAAACTCAACATACAATTAACCTATGCACTATAACTCATACATACAATCCTCTAGATGCATAATCCACCAACCATGCATCTCAATTTCACTTTACATGCACAATTAAGGTTTTACTTCAAAGTTCAATTTCAAGAAACATGCAATTAACAATCACTAATGACACAACTAGTTATCAATTCACTAGAAATCATCAACAAACACATAATTAAACCCTAACTCATCTTCAATCATCACTTTCAAGATTTAGGGTTTTGATTAACACATTCAGTAGCATAATTAAACTCATAGAATGACTAAAGGGGATGTTAATTACCTATCTAGCACCTTGAATCCTTCACAACAAGCTTGAAATCACTTTGTATGTATGTGTGTGGGTTACGGCTGCCAAGAGAGGGAGAGGGGGACAAGAACGATCGTAGGGGGGAAAGAGGGAGTTAGGGTTGGGTAATAATCTGATTATAATATTAATTATGTTACATTTAACCCCCTAACCTTCTAGTTAATCAATTTCTAGCACAAACAAAGCACTTAGTCACATATAACCATATATTATCCCGACGTACAACCATGGATTTTTGTTGGTACATGTGTGTCAGTAGTTCATAGTCTACCATTTGTAATCGAGTCTGTAATGTAATTATGTTTATGTTTTTGTATGTGCGAAGTTGTCAACAAGTTCGCTCAGGCGAACTTGTTGAACAAGCGAAGTTATGGACAACTTCGCCTGAGGCGAAGTTGTCGTGCTTATTTAAACTGTTCAGCCGTAACAGTTTAGGGTGAATCAGTTGAGCGTTTTGAGAGCTAGTTCATTTCGTGTATCAGTGAGTTACGTGTTTTAGAGTCTGTAATAGTGACCTCGAGTCACGTGTTCGGTTATCAATATAACGTGTTCGTTCATTGCTCGTGTGTTTGATTTATACATATTCTGCACTCGTATCTACCTACGCAGGGATTCCGCACCTGCGCAGATAGCGACATCCCGTGTACGATCCGTCCAGGAGCCTACAATTTTAATGATTTGTTTATTTTTTTCACATTGATGACATTTGACTTCAAATCTCGTTTCGTAATTGTCTACCCCGTATTTTATTCATTCGATCGTCTCTACTTATTTAAACTTAATTGTTAATTTCACCTTGGTTTATATTCTAAGATCTAGTTTCAATTATTTATTTAATTTCCTTATTTAAAAGTCAACCCCAAAATTTTCAATCGCTGGTATTGGTTTACCAATATTTGTAAAATTCAACAGATTTATGTACGTTTCAAATGTTTAAAATTTCGAAATAAATATGTCTCTTAACCCACACAATGGAACGAACCATGTGGACTATACGACGTTCTAAATAATTATGGGTGCACAGTTAATTATCAAAATCCCTGTATGGAAGCAATAGTAAGTGTGGTTGTGTGCGATGACTCAGAGCCGAAGATGATGGAAGAAAAACGATGGAAATTCGAATCATGATAATGGCATGGTGGATACGCCGCCGGTACATTCTATATATAAGTGCCTTTATTATGTTTCTCATTTGTAGCGTTTTTCGCATCATGCAAAGATTTGACGTTATTCTTTTGCTTAAATTTTTTCATGCAATTGTCTTACTAAAAGCGACTTTCGCTAGTAATTATTTTTTCTTTAATTTTATTTTAATTTTGGGACGAAATTTGCAAAAAGTTGTGGATATTGTGACATTCGTCAATTTTGAGTCAATCGTATAATCGTTTTGTAATTGTTTATTAAGTAAACCGACCCGATTTATATCCCGAACCTTTCAAATATATAAAATATTGGATTTTATGTTACTAAATCATTCCCACTTGTTCAATTTGAAAAACCCCTTTTACGGATTCGAAAAACCCTTTAAAACGCTCAAGTTACATCGAAAACGAACTTCCGGGACGCAAAACGAACCACGCAAAATGAGCTGACCAACCCAACCCCCCTAGCACTCCGTGCCGCACGGCCAAGGAGGCTAGGCTGGTCGCGTGGAGAGGCCTCAGACCTGTAGTCACCAAAATTGTTTTTGATGTTATTTATTACTTGTTTGACCCTTTAAACCAATCAAAATGCTTGAAAATCTCTAAAGCAACCTTATGGATAACTCTAAAACCTTATCCTTCATAAAACCAAGCCTCACCACTCATTTGAACCTGCTCATACTCACCAAACACTCTCAACCTAAGTTCTAAGCTCCAGCCTTCAAGATTTTTACTTGTTTGAACTTCAAGAGTCAAACAAGAGTTTCCTTTGATTTCTACTAACTCCATAGGATTCAAACTTGTTGTTGTAACATATATATCATATACACCTCTTGTTACCTTTGGTAGTTACTTATCCGGCCTCGATTGGTTAAGTTTCAGGCCTCGTAAGGCAAGGCTACATGGAGGACTTCGTGTTCTTTATATATATATATATATATATATATATATATATATATATATATATATATATATATAACTCTATAACTTGTTTATACATACTAACCATGTCTAACTTCTGCTCATTTTAATTTGTTTGTCATATTTATAAGTTCCATGGTCATTGGTTCTAAGAGTCTAGCCTCGGTTTAACCGTAAATAGCTCTAGACCATAAACCGAATTTTGTTTACTAGTTTTTGTTAAATACTTGTTGAAACATACTTATTGTTAGATTTAAGTTTGTAAAATCATTTTTATAAGTTCTATGGTTATGGGTTTGTAGAATCTTACCTCGGTCTTAACCCGAACCAAGATCCGAACCAAAACCGAACTTTCGTTTAAAGACTTTGTTGTTAACTTTTTGGTTGTAAAACTTAAGTTTCATCATTTATTAATTATTATACAAGTTCTTTGATATTTGGGCATGTGGAAACCATCTATGAACTTATTGTGAGATGGAAACCGAACCAAACCAAACTAGACCGATTTTCACTCGCTTAGGACACACAAGTGTGTTTTTAGCTATCAAGACTTGTATATTTCTTTAAAAATACTTTACAAACTGATTTTAAATATTTATTTAAAGTACTTGGAATGTTGAATCCAACTTGATCTTATAACAAAGTTGGACCAACAAAACCGAACACTCGCTTAACGTACGTTGTTAGTTATAAAACAACTACATATTTGGTTAAGTCTTCTTAGATTTTATTGAGTTATCTCATAACATATGTTATCTTGGAAAGTTGACTTTGGGTTTGAACAATTATTAAGACCCGAACCAATAACCCGAAACACTCGTTAAAACCCATTTTAGTATCTATATTATAAAGAGATTTGCATTCTTACATTTTTACCCACCTTATTACTTAACATAGGTTGAGTAAATATTAAGGTTAAATACTTTAACCCGGTTTCAAGCAAACTTACATTTTTAAAGGGTTATTTCTATAATTTCTTAAATAGTTACATTTTAAACCTTAAACTTTAATTGTTTACATTGCTTATATTTTATTTTAAATATTTCCTAAAACAACCCTTTTAATGCAAGGCTTTTCCTTTTTTTAGGCTTGCTCGTTAGACCCCGCCTTTCCGTTTACCCGTCTTTTCGAACCAAGTCTCATACTTGAATGAGTACTTTTCAT
The DNA here is from genome assembly GCF_021521415.1 of Bidens hawaiensis. NCBI lineage: Eukaryota > Viridiplantae > Streptophyta > Magnoliopsida > Asterales > Asteraceae > Bidens > Bidens hawaiensis. The sequence continues at coordinate 43,777 of NW_027494685.1, read as the reverse complement.
ACCATGTTTTCCATCTTTCGTTTTGGGGTGATATTGCATACTTATTCAAATAAATGATTTATACTTGAGTCTTAAACCACAAAATTTGTTGTATACGTTACCTAAATAAATGCTCGATTTGGTGTTCTATTCTTACATGCTCATATGCTTATGTGTTTACCGCTTTTGGTTGGTTGATCTATAAATCCTAGTCTATTTGGCATCCCCTTATAGTAAGGTGTCGTTAATGTATTCTTATTAATGATAACTATAAATTCTAGTCTATTTGGCAACCCCTTATAGCAAGGTGTCGTTAATGTATGCTTATTAACGATAACTATAAATCCTAGTCTATTTGGCAACCCCTTATAGCAAGGTGTCGTTAATGTATTCTTATTTACGATAACTATTAAATCCTAGACTATTTTGCATCCCCTTATAGCAAGGTGTCGCTAATGTGTTAACGATCTCATATTATCCAAATTGTTGCTATTATTTATTGTTTCGTATACAAGATTGTGGCATTTATTATTATATACATATTCGTTCAAAACTATGAAATTGCTCACCAACTTTTGTGTTGATAAACTTTATTTTATGCAATGCTACAGGTTTGACTATAGTTGACTCGAGGACTTGGAGAAAACGTTATCAAAACTATTAGGATATTAGTAAAACGAATAACATATTTGTTTACTTGTATTCAATTTGTTTGTTTGAACAAGATGTGTTGTTTATTGATTTATGAAATAAATGAGTTGATTAAATATTGTCACTTTAATAGTGTCTTGTGTTTCGGGCAATCCGTTGCACCAGGCATGTTCCGCCGCCTTTGGTCGGGGTGTGACATTGAGCTGATAGGATGGGATCGTGGGGTAATATTGAATAGTATTGCTGGGGTTGACAAACCCCACCGGGTTAGTCGCGCTAGCACGACTGGGAGTCGTAAAACGGGTGTTTTATTGACCTAACAATGTACGCTAGTGTTTGTGATAGACCTGGTAAGAAGACCACAACATACATAACAGTTAGCTTCGGTTCAGATGTCTAGTAGATTGTAAATCGGTTAGCTACCCCGGTATATTTTGAAATGTGCTAAATCTACATATAGTACCTTTTGTTACCACTTATGAACTCACTAACCTCGTGTTGACAATTGAGTAAATATACTTGCTAAGGTTGCTAGATGTGCTAAGGAGTGAGTTTCATTGCATATGTTTGGAGTCTCAATCAGGGGTGTTCAAAAAAATCCAAATCCGTAATATTTGAATCTCGCATATCCGAAAATTTGGATTCGGATAGCGTTTTTGAAATATTTTGGATCGTTCGGATATCCGAACTATTCGAAATATTAAGTTTAGTATTTTTGATTTAATTTTATATATAAAATATTAAGACTCAAACCCAATTTTTATCCTTTCTTTTCTTATTTCAATCCCATGCAGTACTCCCAGGCTCCCAGCCTCTCATCTCATATTAGTTCTTTTATTTCAACTAGATCTTTACCAGATGACCAATGGCAGCAGCTCCGCTCCCCCGTCGTCTCACCACCTCTAGCCCTCGTCTCACCATCGTCATCACAACCCTCATCAGTTCCTCCCCGCCACCACATACCTCATCTCTGTTCTCTTTTATTTCTTAAGATATTTATTTAAGAAGATTGTTTATTTTGAACAATGGATTGTGTGTTACTATTTTGTTTACATTTTGAACAATTTTTGTTTAATTTGTTGGATTGGAAAGCTTGGATTCTTGAGATGTTGTAAGTTTATTATTAATTGTTCTTTTCTTTTTGATTTTCAGATATCCAATTCACTATTCGATCGGATATCTGAAATTTCAGATATCAGAACTTCGGATATCCAGAATTTCGGATTCGGATAGTAAAATCCATTATCCGAAAGGTCCGAATATCCGGTTTTGAACACCCATAGTCTCAATTATCACATGAATTCTTATTTACTTCGAGTTACATTTGATGGGTTATGCGTGTTTGAGCACATAGTTTATTATTATTTTAAAAACCGTTTACATTTAACGCTTCCACAAAACTTTTTAATTGTTTGGTTAGTTTTTGTTTTATCATGTACGGATGAGACTTAAATGGTGTTTTAAATATTTTAGATGGTTGTTTGGTATAACAAATGAGCTAAATTATGGTATGTCACACAACTTATGGTAAAACCCCATTTGAGGGTGAGATAATAAGTAATTATTTTAGAGTTTCTCACACTGTAAAATTATATTCGTAACGACTAGTTTTATAAACAGCTTTTAGATTTCATCCTCACTTATAAGCTTTCGTTTTAACTTTGTGCTAATGGCAAGTTAACAAAACAATGGTTTCTCAATTCCGAAACAACTAGTAAACATACCTCCAAACCCAAACCCACCAATCGTTGAAGATCTCATCCCTCCGCTAATTGAAGATCCAATCCTGCACCGGAAGAGGAGTTCCCGCTGCGAGAAAATGCATTACCAAAAAAGAGTATTGTCCCATAATCCATGGGCGTCGATGAATATGACAATGAAGATCATTGGCCGTACCACAACCCAAAGGAAGACGACCGCAATACGGATTCGTATAGCTTGTTTGATTCAATATATAATAATTAGTTATGCTTAGTTTTATTTTAAGTTATGTTTTAATTAATTATGTTTAGTAATATTATACATATTTAAAAGCTAATTATTTTATTTAAAAAGATAACCTTAACTTACAAGATGGTTAAATAAATTGTTTAACAACAAACCAACAATTAACATTGGTGAGCTGTAGTTGACAATAGCGCAACTAATAGTCAGCGAGCACGGAATTCATAATTTCTTCTATGGTACATTCATCATGTGGGTTCATCATAGCACGTTGGTAGAGTGTGTTAAACCTTGCACGTTTATAGCAAATCACCCTCTATTTCGTCAATAACTGGTCAACAAAACAGTACATTTCCCGACCCACATAAGTATGATAATTTTCACTAATGTTTAACCAAAACCTAACCTTGTGACAGGTTTTGATGGTCTCGACCCACACCATCGACACCCACCTTCCTCGATGTCCATAGTTTGCGTCTCTAGTTTGGTACATTATAGTTAACGTTGTTTTTACCATCCACAAGGTTGTTTGTTCATGGTTAAAATAGAGAACACGATAGAAAGAAAGTGGTGTACATTTTTTGCAAGTTTAAATATAGGTATTTATATACAAAAAAAGGTAGTTAATTTGAGGGAAAAGTTAAAATATAAAGAGAGACAAAAACGAGAAGTGTGAGAAAGATTTGTGGTCACACAAAAAACATCTCAAAAATATTCAAAAAATAAAAAAATCACAACTCAAAATATAAATAAAAAACTACTCCATTTCCCCCGTCTTTCCCGTTAAAGAAAAAAGACGAAAAGACACAATGCCGAAAAAAAATACACAATGGATAAAATAAACAAAAACACAATGATAACTAAAAAAAGACACAATAGATCGCAAAATAGAACATAATGCCGAACAAAATATAACACAATCAATGACGAAAAAAAACACGATGATAAATAAAAAGACACAATGATTTTTTCTCTAAAGATATTTTTTTAGAAAGAGGAAAACGGCGGAAAAAGTTTTGTGATTTTACTTTTCGTGTTTTTTAATAAATTTTGAGTTATGATTTTTTATTTAATGAGAGGTTTTTTTTTTCTACAAATCATTCTCTTACTTCTTATTTTTGTCCTCCTTTGTAGAATTACTTGTCATTTTAATTTGAAAGCATAACAAAAAAGATTAAATGGTAACATTACGGTTTTACAAAGATCAATAGTTCTCCCACCACAAATGAGTTCCAGAACCCAAAAAATAACCTGGAAGGGATACTCGAAAAGGGGATGGGGCTGATGTGCTGGGGTAAACCATCCGAGCTCGCTCCATGCGAGTTGAATACTCATGCTCTGTATTCCCTAAATGGCTAACTCACAAGTGTTGAGTTATTCTACAAAGTGAAGCAAAAATGAGAAAAATGAGAAGTTATAGTTGATTGCCATTTGTCAAGAGGGGTCCAAAAGAGAAAGTGTATAAAAGGAAAAACACATATTTTCTTTAGTCAATGCTAAGCACATGTCAATTCTCCATCATTTTGAAACGTCTATAACGTTTTTCTATCTTTAATATGACTATGACTTTGTTTTATAAAATAATAAAAGAAATTACATCATTGTGTCTTATGTTCATCTTTGTGTCTTTCTATTTATCATTATTTTTATTCTTAGCATTGTTTTTTTTTTCAAAAGTGATGAATTCTGAAAATTATAATAGTGAAATTACACTGTTGTGTAATTTTAATATGTAAATATAATGATAGGATAACAATCATGTCTAATACATAAAACACAATGATTAATACATATTACACTATAACATAAAACGTAAAACACAATGGTGAATATATATTATTACACAATGATCTGAAACGTAAAACACAATGGTAAACAGATAACACACACTGACCTTAACATAATACACAAAGAACGTAATACACAATGATGAGTATAAAGACACAATGACGAACAATAGATAAAATGATGAGCATAAAGACACAATGACGTACTTTTTGCTTTAAATTAATCTTTAATATGTGTAATGATTTTAAAACATAATGACCATAAACTATAACACAATGTAGAAAACTCAATTAAAAAAACACAACGTATAAAAACCCACTATGTTTTTTTATTTTTTTCAACAATATGGTACTCATATTAAAAATAAATAAAAAATGTTTGTTATTATGGTGAAATTAAAAAAAATAATTATCGTATGAAAAAAATTATGGACGTTTTAAAATGATAAGAAAATTAACATGTGGAAAGAAAGCCAACAAATATGGACTATTCCATATATGCCCTTTACATCATTTATTTATTATTAAATTAATCATAATCATTCAAATCAAATATCAATGGAGTAGAATGTTTCTCACAATTCTCATTTTTTGTTTACTTTGTATTTTAACCTAACACAACTCACAAAACCATTATCTGATAAGTATAAAAGAGAAGATTTGTGCCATAATTCTTATTTTTGATTATTTTAATTGTTTTTTCTTTGTTAAATAAATTAGAAATAGGAGTTGTTAACATAGTATGATTTGCTTTGGTGGTAAGAAAATCATGTTTCACATTTACAATCCAAGTTCAAGCCTTTTCACTAGCAAATCTTATCCCTATCTTCTTTAGCATGTAAATCACAATGCTGAATTTATTATTTTTTTTTCTTCCTTTTTTTAGTTTTTTATTTTTAATATGCTTTTATAATTACTAGCTAGAAGAGCACGCACTTTACGGCGGGAAACGATACAATAAACTTAAAGTTACACCAACGCAATCTCGTTCAAAGTAAAAAAAAAGAAAGAAAAGAAAGTAAATCAAAACAATCAAATAAAGGTTTGAAGTCCTTTCCAATGCGGTGTAGTGTTAGAAAGCTTGCGTTTCTTAATTTGAAGGAAGACTGAGATCTTTGTGATCTCTAGTGTTAGAAATATGGGTTTTACCACCAGTTGGCCTTCGAGTAGATGTGTTTTCCTTAAAATTAGAGATAACTTAGAGGCGCTTAAAAGCTACGTACGACTAAGTTGAGCCGGTGACATTTGCCATTAGGTCAACCCGTTCGAAACATCGCGACATGTTATGTTTGTACGACGTTCAAACAAAATAAATAAATAAATAAATAAATGGAGGTTTGAAAGGAAGGACCCGTGGCGGCCACACTATCACCAACCGCCGTACACCGCTATCAACTCCACACTTCACCAATTACCATGCCTTCACTGGAACAAGAAGAAGCTAAACGAAGTTCAAAGTCATGAAGGTCACAGTGATAGAGTATGGGGCCTCGCTTGGAATCCAGCTACCCCTCGCTTCTTGTAGCGGCGATAAAACTGTTCGAATCTGGCAGCAACGGAGCACTTCCTCTTCCTCCTTTCTCTGCTTATTCTGGTATTTAAATTAATTCTGTTCCAACACAGTTTTAGGGCTTTAATTATCGATAAGGCTGTAACCAAACCAAACAACGCTTTGTTTATGTTCGTTCGTTAAGCTTTTTACTTTTTATTATAGGACAAGCTGACGGTTGGGTTTTGATCAAATCATCCAATGCAAATGAAACTAACGTGTACAGTAATTATATATACAAGTAGAGCAATTATGTAATTACATCATAGAGTAATTACACGTAATCAATGCTGTAAAAGTATGTCTACAAGGTCGAGTACTCGCTACAAGGTATGGTGCCGAGGGGAGTTTCTTTAACTCCGCCTAGTTATTAAGTATCGATCAAAGGTGGTCAACTTCAGCCATAATCACATCTAGTCGGTCAACTTCGGCCGATTTTGACTTAAAAAATAAAACATAGTTTATATTTCTATAGTATTAAAAAATGAATGTCACTTTTTTTAACTAATGATTAGCAAATTTTTGAATAATTTAGTATTTAAAAATGTATTTATCTTATCTATATTGATATTCACTTATTTTGTTATAAATGTTAGGTAAACTTTTGATATTTTCCATAAATATAATATCTAAAACTTAATTTTCTTTATATTTACCATTTCCGAGTACTCTCCGAGTACACCAACTCCCTAGTCGGGCCGCCTAGCGACTTTTGCAACCATGGACGTGATTAAATAATTACTCTACTTGTATATATAATTACTCTACTTGATTCTCACGTTTAGCACGTTAATTTCATTTGTAAGTTAACTTTCCCCTTAAAAAGTAAACATAAACGAACACATTATCGAATGTTCACAAACATTGAACGAACATGGATTCTGTTTGTGTTCGTTCATTTAGTTAATCGAACGGAACTACTTGTTCGTGTTCGTTCATTTGTTAAACGAATGAACATAAACGAACTTCCCGTTGAGCACTTCATGAACAGTACTTTCGGTTACTTTACAGACTTAATTATAGTGTATGGGTATTCTTACCAATAAGATTAATAAAGCTTTGAATTATGTTTAGGCGGTATTAGAAGATAGACATGATCGGACGGTTAGATCTTGTGCTTGGTCACCATCTGGTAAACAACTGGCAACTGCAAGTTTTGATGCCACCACTGCTTTTGGGAAGAGAATGGGAATGACTTTGAATGTGTGTCCACTTTAGAGGTATATTATATAAAATACACTTTCTTAATGTTAATGATATTTTACCTATTTAGCAAATCGTGATTTGAATGTCGAGTTATGTAGGGGCATGAAAATGAAGTTAAGAGTGTATCATGGAACGCATCCGGTTCACTGCTTGCAACTTGCAGCCGAGACAAATGTGTTTGGATATGGGAAGTTTTACCCGGGAATGAGTTTGATTGTGTTTCTGTGCTGACTGGACACACACAAGATGTCAAAATGGTCCAGTGGCATCCAACTGTTGATGTTTTGTTCTCTTGCAGCTATGATAACACTATTAAGGTAATGCATTTTGTCTTCTAAGCCTTGTTTTTTGAACTTGGTTTCGACCCATTTACTTGTCAAACGGGTCAAAATTGGCCAAAGTATTATTTGATATCATACAACTGGTTTGACAGTAAAAACACATTCCCATTGCATTTCCAGGTTTGGGCTGAGGATGGTGATAGTGATGATTGGCAGTGTGTGCAGACTTTAAGCGAGTCAAACAGGTGACAGTTTATAACAAATGCTTAAAGTTGTGTCGTCATGTTGGAATCTAATAAATAATATCGTAATGATTTCAGTGGGCACACGTCAACAGTAGGGGCATTATCTTTTAATGTCACTGGAGATAAAATGGTTACTTGCAGGTATGGTAATTAAATGTCATGTAGCATCAGTAATCCATTTGCTTATAAGCTAGTTTAACGGCTCTTGTGGATTATATTTGCAGTGATGATCTCACCATTAAGGTGTGGGGAGTGGATATTACAAGATTACAATCCGGTGATATCAATGCATCTTGGTGAGTACCATCCTGATTTATGTATTTATAAAAGGCTAATTATTCAGATTGCATGCTATATGACGTATTATGTTTTTTTTTGTTTTTGGCAGGTGCCATCTTTGCACGATGTCTGGTTATCATGATCGAACCATTTTCTCAGTCCATTGGTCAAGGTAGTTTTCTAAATACTTATAATTTTTTATATCAAAAGTCATTCGATTGCAACTGTAAAAAAGCTCTTTTATTTTGTATGTCTTGAAAAATAAGTATGAGAATCAAAATTATAACATTCAAAGCAGATATTATATTGTTGTACTGCTCATGTGACAGGGAAGGAATAATAGCTACTGGAGCAGCTGATAATGCTATACATTTATTTGTCGAGTCTGAAGATCTTTCGGTAGGCATTTCATATATACCTTTTCAGTTTTGTTTTTTTACAGATAATTCATTATTTTGACTGGTAATAATAATATCACAATCTATTTTTAAACTTATACAGGTTGATGGACCTTCATATAAGTTGCTTCTTAAGAAAGAAAAGGCGCACGCGATGGACATAAACTCAGTGCAGTGGAGCCCTACGGTAATTCTTGTCATATAATTGCAAATGAGTTACAGGTATTAATTTTGTAATCATGTGTGGATTTTTTGCAGGGTAACATGCTTCTTGCTTCTGCAAGTGATGACGGGACCATTAAAATTTGGAAGTTGGAGTCTATGTAGCGAACATCATATCATTCTTCACACTCGCATGGCAGTTTTTGATATTGTCGAGCGGCTGAAACACTACCCAATACTGTTCTTTTCCTTGGTTAGAGGACAAAAGTGGAATTATTATGCCTCTTTGTGTGTGTCCTCTTTTACATGTATTCCACACCTACTAACTTGTTACTCGCGCTGTTTGGATGGATGAAGTTGGACTGAATTTCATTTGAATTCTGAACAGATCTTCAGTCAAGGCAAGGAAACTGTGATTTGTTCCTTAGTCACTTTATTAGATTTAAAGATCATCTTAAAACGATTTATTCCCTATTATATCTTCTTTTGTATAGTAAGGTTAAAACAATCATTTTATATAAAATCAACAAATCAAATGTAAGGTAATACGCCCTGCTTGCGGTGCGCACATATAATGTATATATGTGTGAACCCTTGGGTGGGCAAAAGTAAAATTGCACTAATTTTGATGTTATTTTACTAATCACGTGAAAATAACGTTAAAAGTGGCGGAAGGTTAATCAGGCATCATGTGGTGGCGTTGATAGCCGAAAGACAAGGGCATATGCACCAATTAGCCGGTGTCCCGATGATTGAGTGTTATGTGTCTTATGTCCAAGGCTTGATTCAAAACTACTATCGAGCCGGGGGTCTCACCGGAAGCAGCCTCTCTATCCCTATGGGATAGAGGTAAGGCTGTCTACATCTTACCCTCCTCAGACCCTACCATAGCATTGCTATTGGTGGGATATACTGAGTACGATGATGATGATGATGAAATGTAAGGTAATATAGGGCAACTTTGTGGTTGTCGCGCTGCTTTAAAACAAAAGATCGAGCGACTTGTGCCCCTTGCTCCTGCCTGATTATTTTTAATGGCTATCACGCCTCTAATATACTCCAAAATCTATATTGTTGTGTACTTAAACCTCAACCTGCTGAGACTATTTTGTACATGTTGATATACAATGTTTGTGACATTTAATTGCAGTCGGTTGGTTCCCAAATCCCAACTTCTAGAGGTGCACAAAATACCCGGTTCTAGACCCGAACCAAAACCGGTTCCTGCCCATACCCGACCCGCGGGTACGACCTGGTATAGGATTTCTCCCCGAACCTGCCGGAAATACCCGGCCAAAAACCGACCCTACCTGAAACCCGGAAAACCCAGTCAAATACTTGACTATATGCAGAACCGGTTCTACGCGAATCGGTTTTGACTTTTGTTGACCATACCCAAAACTGGTGCCTATCCGATTCCGGTTCCTGAGAGTACCGGCTTATGACTTATGCACCTCTATCTAGAGGTGCACAAATCGGGTTTTTTAAATACCCGGGTTCGGGTATGACCGGGTACGGGTATGATCGGGTATTGGTAGTAATCGGGTAGGGTATTGTCTCTAAAACCATACCCTATGCATCGGGTTCGGGTCGGGTATAGCACCGGGTATTCTAAAACCGGGTATTTGAATACCCTATTATCGGGTATTGAGAAAACCCTATTTATGGGTTTTTTCCGGTATTTTTTTGGTATAGATTGGATTTTTTAAAAGTTTACACTTTTTAGGTGTATTATTCGGGTATTTTTAAGGTATTTTTCGGGTATACATCGGGTATTTGAAATACCCGGTTTCGGGTATTGGAAAACCCCGGTTTCGGGTTCGGGTATTACCGGGTACAAATCGGGTTTTCGGGTATTATCGGGTACAAATCGGGTTTGGTTCGGGTTCGGGTTTTAGTGCCAAAATGCATATCCTATCCGTACCCTACGGGTAGGGTCGGGTACGGGTTCGGGGTATAAAAAATCCGGGTATTAGTTCCGGGTATTTATTTCGGGTCCGGTTCCGGGTTTGGGATTTTTGTGCACCTCTACCTCTGTCAACTTCCCATTTGCCCGTTCCTTCGGCCCTGTCTATTTTCTCCCTTCGGCCCAACCAATTAACTATTCTACAATTTTTACCTACTTGAAGGCCCAATGCTTTTTTAACATTTTGTTAAATAAAAATTAATCACGATAATCTAATTCATTGGTTAAACAAGATTTTTTTTACGAATAACTAGTTTATGTTAATTAAAGTTGTTCTAGCACATGCAACTATGCAAGTTTCCCCATCTTTCTTAAACATAAATAACTATTTTATACGACATATATGATTAAAAGACTATATTATCCTCATAAGCCTTGCACATAACTAGATTTAACTAACATGTTTGACGTTCATTAATGAGATGGGTGTCACATGCAAGGTTTTAAATATAAAGACAATTTGTGCATATTTTAGTCAAATGACAACTGAAAATTGTATAAACATAAAGGACGAAATATATCTTTTAAGTATGTTTCATTTATTTTAGTTATGTTTTTGTATTTTACTATGTCACTCTTTTACCTTGCTTTGACAGTGATACATGCATGTTTGTATGTTGTTTACTTTGGAGCCGATTGTCTCTCTAGAAGCAGTCCCTCTGCTATGGACAGATTTAAGGTTTACCTATATCCCACCATTTTCAGACCTTACCAATATCTTTTGTTATTTATGAAATTTACTGGTAAAGTTTTTGTTGTTCATTTTAGTTGTATTTTGTATCTGAAATATACTGATTTCCTTTATTTTATGAAATGTAAATCAATAAAATAGTTGTATTCAATTTTATATACGAACGATTCTTACAAACAAAACTACCATTCAGTGTTGGTATTTAGTTACAATTTAGGTAGTTGGATTACCCCTAGATTTGAATATTTTGTTACCCTTTGTTACCCAAGCATATCGTCACATATAGGAGTCACAAAGGCATGTAATGTGCACCAAACATGAGAATGACTGAGTGAGTTGATATTACTACATCTACAGTTACGGTCTTCGGTAGTACATTTGGTCACTTTATATTTATGATATAGGATCTTCATTTTCTGGTTGATTTTACATTTGATCATCTTACTCCAATATACTATTACAATATTAGTACCATGCACTGTGAGAATGTGGGGTGGCGCCCTTACAACCTCACGAGCATTTTAACGCCTAAAACTTTGCCAAACCACAACACTAGCATCATCAAAAGGGCGTTAGCTCTATCTGCGACATCTCCTTAATGCCCTCCCACTCTTTGGGCGGGTGGGGTCCACTTCTCTCCGTTTATCACATGCATATACACACATATTTGTTGTTTTCTTTTATTTAAATACTAGTTAAACCACAACGTCCTAATCAAGAGTAACTAGTTAAAGCTTCACTACCTATTGACAGAGTGATAGTATCACGACGCTTTAACTATCACTTTCTAGTTAACCCAAAACACATCAGCTAATAAATCTTTGTTGTCCAATATCATTAACTTTTCAGTCAGAACATTGCATTTGCCAACCAATTAATCTAATTAATTGTGCTTTATTACACTTCAACCTTGCAATTTTTATTCTACATGAAAATCGTTTCACGTCTGGTTTAGAAATGTATTAAAACATTGTTATTAGGTGATTTGGAAAGTTGAGTAAATATTACTCCGTTTGTTAAGCATTCGAGAATTCAACTAGACAATAAGGAAGATATTTAAGTTTAATATAAACGGGAACAACTTTACTTTAAAAATATATTTTTTTATTACTTCGATAGTCAAATAAAAGTTTAACATAACTTTCAAAATCGGTTCTTTTATCAATTTTTTATTTTTAGTACAACCAAAATCTCTCTTTCTACAATCTATAAATTGTTTATACAGAGATATTGTGACTTATTGATCGATGTTAAGTCCAACTTAAGAAGTGTATCATAAGAGTCTCAACTTTTAACCTATATTATTATTATTAAGAAAACATATTTTTTTTCTGCTATATAAGCGTACACTCAAGCAACCACGTCACGTCATAAAAAACTAAAAGAATTAATTAGAATCCGTTAGCAAAAGGCTCGGTTGTGAAAATAGGTTGAAAAGTTGGCCTTAACACGGGCCAATGAGTCACAATATCCCTATAAACGATTTAAAAATTGTAGAAAAGGAGATTTTAAATGCATTAAAATTGATAAAAAAATGTGATTTTAAAATATTTATAAAACTTTTATGTACCTATCAAAGTTATAAAAGAATATCTATTTTAAAGTAAGTCTGTCCCCGACTCCCCGTTCATATTAAACTCAGGGGCATTTACATATTTCTTCTTCCTAAAATGATTTATTACATATTTCCCCAAGTTAAAAAAATGAATTACATATTTCCTCTTGCTAATACATATATATTACATATTTGTCCATTTCATTAAAATTAAGTTATTGAATGACTATTTTACCCTTATTTTCACATATGATTTATTTACATATTTCCCAAGGTTGAAAAAGTCGCTAGGCGAACCCTAGTTGGCCGATTGGGGAGTTGGGTGTAATCGGAGAGTACTCGGACATGGTAAATATAAAGAAAATTAATTTTTGGATATTATATATATGTCAAATATCATAAATTTACTAATATTTATAATAAAATAAGTAAATTTCAATATAAATAAAAGAAATACATTTTTAAATAATAAATTATTCTAAAAACTGTTAGTCATTTAGTAAAAAATGATATTTATTCTTTAATATTAAAGATATACGAGTTGTGCTTTATTTTTTAAGCAAAAATCGGCTCAAGATCACCAACTAGGTGTGATTTTGACTGAGGTTGATCATCTTTAATCAGTTCTTAGCAACTAGGCGGAATTAAAGAAACTTACCTCGGCGACATACCTTGTAGCGAGTACTCGGTCTTAAAAACCTACTTTTACAACATTGATATTTCCCCATTTTAAGAATATTCACGTACCATTTCATTATTGTTTTTTTTAATTATTTCTCTGTCTTTCTTCCAACAACAATTTTAACAACAAATTATTTTTTCTATTTATCTACTCCTTACAAAATTAATTCAAATACCTTTTGTCTATCTATATATTATTTTCGGGTTTCGACTTAATCGAAATCAGTTTGGGTTAACAAAATCTATATATCTATTATCAATCAGATCTTACACTTTATCAACCTTACACAATTTTCAACCCCTAAACTACAAAGATATATTAAAATCAACATAGAGAAAAACAAGTACAACAAAGAACAATAAAAAAACCATTGATATCAAAGCTGGCCATTTGTTTTTTGAAAGTAAGTTCGTCACTTTCACTTCCACTTCCTTCTTAAGGCCATGCGTATTGGGCGAGAAATGGGGACGAATTGGGGTGTTTTTTGTGGAGCACACCGCCCCCGGGCGAATTTGGGGTGAAAAGGGGTGGTGGCGAGGTGAATTTGTCGCCGGGCATTGCATTGATTTTATTATTATTATATTACTATGTGTTATATATATATATATATATATATATTATTATTTGTAGCCCTACACCATTACACCCCAAAAACAAATTCCTACCATTTGCTGACTGTGCGCCACGTATCGCAATTCGCCCCAATTTGTAGCTCCTCCACTACGCATAGCCTAAGAGAACCTTATCATCACGTCCTCAACATCATCATCTGATTCTTTCTCCTGCAAACCAACAAACACAATAACAAATCAACAAAGCTCATGAAAAATTGATAATTGCATCATATATCTTACATTCCAAAAGCACCCATGATAGCTCTGATCATACAAGAATACATGGAAGATACCCACCCAAAAGATCTGTTAGTTCCTTACCTGTGGAATATGCCCCAACGCAAATACCCACCCAAAAGATCGAACTGAAACATACAAAACCCTAGAAAAAACGAAACATGGTAGTAAAATTGAAACCAATACCACGTGAATTGCACAGGAACCGAAACCAATGCCTGGGTCGAACAAATAATCAAAATCGAAGAAGAAGAGTTGCACCGTCAGGTCAACAAAGAAGAAGCCGTTTGGTTTTAAGGTATTTAGAGTTTAGGGTGGCAATCTTGACGCAAACCCTTTCAAATGAGTCTATTTGAGTTGTTTTAAAAGTTAAATGAGTTGGTTTGGGTAAAATGTTTTAACTAAATGGGTCAAAATGAGTCATTTGAAAATCCATCATTTTATTTTCAGGTCAAAATGGGTCGACAATTTCAAAGAAATGGGTCGATGTGGGTTAGTGTCCTAGGGAAATGTGACAGGTTTTGGATCGTAACGGGTTTTCGTACAAGACAGGTTTCGGCACGAAACGGGTTCAGATTGGAACAGGTTCGGTTCAGGTTTCAAGCCAACACGAGTTTTCACCCGTGACATGTTGGGTTTTGGTTTCTTTTGTTTCTTAGTGGTCGATTCCAGACTCGTTTTTATCCGTTATTTCAGTTTCGTTTTTGTTCGGTTTGAATTCTTTAATTTTTCGTTTTGATTGATTTTTTCGATTTTGATTGATGTGGTCCTGTTTTGGCTTTTTGTTTCATTTTCGTCGATTCTTTCGGTTTCGGTTCGATTCTGGGTGGTTTTTTTATGGAACGAGGACAACGTAAAAAACATTTTAGTGGTTTTACTTTTTTTGTTTATGATTTATGTTTTGAGTTATAGTTTTTTTATTATTATATTATTTTTGAATATTTTTTTTGAGGGTTTTTGATTTTAATAGAAAACCCCTCAAAAAATATTCAAAAATAAAAAATAAAAAAAAATCATTACTTAAATATAAATAAAAAGCAAAAAATTAAAAAAAAAACTAACATGTTTTAGCCGTTATTTTCGTTCAAAAAAAAATAATAATAACTCAAAACCCGGTTTAACCCTAACCTATTCCGACCCAAACCAAAACGACCCTTTTTTTAAGTGACCCTTTTTGACCCAAACCCATTCTGACCCAAACTCGTTTTGACCTATGACTCATTTCAACCCATGACTCGTTCGACCCAACCCAACCTATTTGCCACCTCTATTCTAGGTATTGTAAATTTGTAAATTGAATAGGGATACAAGGGTAATTCAATATGAAAAGGGGAAATATTTAATTAAGGATTTTGATCGGGAAAATATGTAATTAAGGAGATGTTAGGGCATGAATTTTATGCTGAGGATCCATTATCCTTGACTGTCTTATTGATAAGTTATCCTGGAGATATGTCTCAAGTTACAAAGGATCAAGGATCCTAGCTGTTATTTGTTTACTAATGATTGTATTTGAATGGTGATGTGTTACCTAGCTATAACGACTATATGACTGAGTCTACCTTAAAGTTCGCTACTGGAAGCTCCCAGCACGTGGTCAAAGAACGTTGAAGGAATTGTGGACGAGTGTCGGATTAATAGGAAATATTGTTATTTGTTATTTTCTTTATAATCGAGATATCGGATCAGTTAGGAATCACTTGTATCATCACACACTAGAGCAGAGCTACAATTCTCTTTAACACTACACACTAGCATTCATTTGTACTGTTGATCGTTATCTCCAACACTTTGTAACCATTTTTTGATATTAATAAAGTGGTGATCGACGAATTGTCATCACCCGGGGTTTTTTTCCTTTAATCTGATCAAGATTAAAGGGTTTTTCCTCGCAACAAATCACAGTGTTCCTCCCTATTTTGTTCATATATTCATTGTTATCAATTTAGCACTAAACCTCACATAACAGATTTGGATATATTATCCTTAGCTGATTTTTGTCCAAAATAATTTGGCGCCCACCGTGGGCCCATTGGTGCTATAATCCATACTATTCTTGTTTTGGATAAAAATCGGCTAAGGATAATGTATCCAAATCTGTCAAGTGAGGTATAGTGCTAACACAATAACAGTGAACGTATAATCGAAATCTTGATGAACACAAGGATTTGATCACGAGGGAAAAAACCCTTAATTACATAATCTTTACTTCGGTCAAAAACTAATAAGGTAATCTTTGGTCGAATTGCTTCGGTCAAGGATTAACAAGGTAATCTTTGGTCGTACGGTATGTGATTATAGTAATCTCCAGCAAAAAAAACCCCCGGATGGTGAAAACTATCACCGTCAAGTTTATTAATGGTAAAAGGTGATTACAAATGTTGTGGAGTTTATGATCGACGTTACAAAGTAAGCTAGTGAGTAGAGAGAATATTTGGTTCTGCTCTAATGTGTGTGATAGTACATGTTTCTTTCTAGTCGTTCATAACTCGATTATATATTGAAAATACAATTAACAACAATTCCTAATAATCCGCAAGTCCTCCACTAGCCACTCCCATGACTTTGACCACGTGCCACAGAAGTCCAGTAGCGAGATAAGCGGAAGAATAAGTCTAAGAGCCGTTGTTGGTATTTATACATCAATCTTCACACGAGATCATCCATTACTAGCTTCATTTAATAAGGATCCTGGATCCATATTCCAGCTAGAGAATACTCCATGAGGATAATTGATGTCTGCACGTCTTAAAGTCGTCATACCTGTCTAAAACATCACCATACTAAACGTAGTCATTAGTAAACAAATAATACCGAGGATCGTCGATCCTTTATATCCTGATATATATCTCAAGGATAAACTATCCACAAGATAGTTAAGGATTAAGGATATTCAGCATAAAATTCATGCCCTAACAATTGCCCCCAAAATGGCGGGTGACAGTGGAATACAGCTGTCATTTTGAAATTCAAAATTACTGCGAAAACAGATAGATGGGACGGTTTTGCCAGAATTATTTACCATTTAGCCCCCAAGATAATAATAACCGTCTATATATGCCGCCCTATATCTTTGATTATAACCATACCTTCAGCCTACGCATCAGGTATCCTTCTTACTCTTTTCTTATTTTCTTCAACAATGTCTAATGCTTCATCTTCTTCTTCTCCGTCTCCCTCTAAACCTTCCGAACAAACCTCCGATAACCCCGAGTTGTCGGAAATGGAACCCCAATGCCTCTTAGCCAACCCGTCTACTGAGATTTGCAAACTTACGGATCCCGAGATTGATGACTTTCGTTCGCTGTTCCCTCCGAAAGCCCTATTTCGACCTTACGGATCCAGCGTCCGCTGCGATGTATACTCCAAGGTCTGGGTATGCTTTCCGGCGACTCCATTTCTGATTGGCTACAAATATCCCTTTCCGTCTTTTACTCAAAGCTTCTTTGATTCCACCGACATATCCTATATACAGGCTATGCCTATGGTTTGGAGGGTTCTCAGCACCATCGAGATAATCATAGAAGAGCAAGAGATTGACATCGGCCTTCCAGAGTTATCACATTTGTACACCCTCACTACCCACGGTCCTGCCCGATTTATCTTCAAATCCAAGCCACGACAACCTCACCCGATATCAAAAGTCACTTTAAACGATACCTTGTGGAGGAACCAGTTTTTCTTTGTAAAACGTGACTCAATACCATGGGGGATTGACCTTCCTTCAAAGTGGGTTAGAAAGGGTAGGATCCTGGATCCTTAAGAAATAGCAGGATCCTTGATGCTTTAACTTGAATTTTGATTTTTCCTTTTTGTTTGCAGTTGACAACTTTGCTTCTTTGGGCAAGTTACCTGGCACAGAAGAAAAGACAAAATGGTTCCTAGCACTGGATACCGAGATTAGGAACTTTCAAGCTCGTTTTATTGAAGGTTTTTGTGATATCTCCTCGGGTTCAAGCATGTCAAGTAAGTTAATAATTTTAATATAAATAAGATTAGAATAAGAAAACTTATCTGTTAACTGTTTTCCTTTCCAGGCGCCAAGAAATCCCAAAAGTCAGCCGGCAAGTTCTCCTTGGAAGATATTGATTGTATGGTCACCTCCCCTGTTGTCAAGAAGGAGGCTTCGAAGGCAAGCACTAGTTCCGAGCCCAAGACTGCAACAACCAGGGCTAAATCCGCGGCTTCCAAGAGGAAGAGGTCCTCTGATCCTGAGACCTATTATGACATTGTCCTCTCTGTAAGTATCCTGGATCCTGACACTTTGATTTGTAGTATCCAATATACTTCTGACTTTGATTACTTTGTTGTGTGTAGGCCATGAGTGCTTTCAAAGAGCATTATGAGAAGATTATCGGCCAAATGAGCGACAAGTTGTCGGGATTAGGGAAATCTGTGGTTGCCAAGGATAAAGCCATGATCCAGCTTTCCAAAGAGAAAAAACAGTTGGAAGATCAGCTATCCTTAGCCGAAGCCCAACATCAAGAGGCAGTGGAGCAGGCTACAGACGAGGCCAAAGTGTGGGCAGCCAGGTCGGTATTTCAAGCACGGATCAAGATGGCGAAGGAGGCCGGTGATCCTGCTTTGGACAAGTCGACCTGGGATGTGGAGAAGTGGAAGACTGCTCTTGACGATCTTGGTGGTGAGGACGACGAGGAGATGGCTGAGAACACCGAGGCTGGGACTAGTGGCGTCAAGGAGGCGGTTGAAGCTGGCAAAGAAGATGGTGCTGCCGAGGGTGAAGATGCAGCGTAGGTGGGCGATGAAGGATATAGAAGACAAGGCCCGAGCCCACCTTTTTATTTTGTGTTGATGTTTTCCTGAACAATTACTTTGGTCTGTAATAAACAATAGTAACTAGGATGAAGGATCCATGATCCTTAAGACAATTTACGGGGGTGACAAAGGTGGAGGGATCCTCTGTTTGTGGGGATGAAGCCTTTGTTGCCCTTGTCTTTTAATTTTCCTGCACTTATGAACTGTTAGTAGTACTCACTTAACCCGGATGGATGGTCCATCTTTTGCATGGTGAAATCCGGGTTAAGAATTTTGAATAAGTCCTGGCGGCTTATTTTAATTAATATAAATCTTTGACTATTTGACTGTTTATTTTCAAGAGTTTGTTAGATATAGCTTTAGCATTATTGATAGTTTTGAAAAATAATATTGATTAAGAGATTTTAGGATAAAACATCCTTATGAAAATTACATAGGATAGAATATTCTTAAAAAACAAACAGTGTGATAAGGTATCCTTAAAATATGATAAAAGTTGTACAATAGAATATCCTTAAAGGACAAATTTTAGGATAAGGTATTCTTAAAAATAGGTAAAATATTTTAGTAATAAAATATTTTCAAAGGAATAACCTTCTAGCTTGAAATATCCAAAATTATTGCAACTAAGATAATACATAAATTCATTAACAGAGACCATACCAGAAGGTCTAGGTAGACCTACGTTACCATAAGTACTGAACTCTCAGTGATCCTTGAAGGAATAACGTTAGGATTCTAGATCCTTAGAATTTTGTCTTCATGAAAAACTTAGTAAATCTGTTGCAAACAATTCATAATATTAATTGGGATTAAACCCATCAAGCTGGGGACAAGCCCATAAATTAACTGGGGACAAGCCCGTGCAACTGGGGGACTAGCCCAAAACTGGGGACAAGTCCGTGTAACTGGGGACAAGCCCGTGAAACTGGGGACTAGCCCAAAACTGGAGACAAGCCCAAATACGAATGTTAACTGGGGACTCGCCAAAACGAAGATAACGTGAAAACGTTATAAACCTTAGCTAACATGAAAATGTTAGAAACCTTTGTCTTGAGATAACGTGAAAACGTTATAAACCGGTGGTATGGTACGTCTACCATAATTCGTAGGATCCTCCATATAGCCGAAAACAACGAAATTGTCAGCCACTAAGCGTGTACTAGTCCCGCTGCCCCGGACTATACGTAGCATGCGCTCCAGGCGAGAATGTAGAAACTCTATTTATAAGAAAGGTGAAAACCTTTAAACCTTAGAGGATATGACCATCGGGGGTCATACCCAAACGTGGGCTAGGCCAAGGGAAATAGGATAGTACCTTTAATGTAAAGGAGAGGTGGCCAACCTCTTGATCATCGAACATATTATTATAACCCTGCATTGATACTTAAAACTTGGAAAAGATAAAATGTTAAGAACACGTTATCCTTAAATTAGTAATAAGAAGTTGAAAAGGATAAGTAATCGGATAGATATTACCAATTTCGGGGATCCTTGATCCTTTAAGGATAATATATCCTCTCAGGATACAGGATCCTGATCAGAAAAAATACTTCTTGAGGTGGATAGCATTCCATGCTCTTGGTAATCTATTGCCTTCCATTGTGAGAAAATGATATGCCCCCTTTCCTGCTTCCGACTCGATCTGATAAGGTCCTTCCCATTTGGGTGCTAATTTTCCATCAGCCGGATTGGTAGTATTTTGAAAGGCTTTCCTCAAAACTAGATCTCCTTCTTGAAATCTTCTGATCCTTATATTCTTTTGTATGCCCCAGCTACCCTTTGTTGATAAGCTGTCATTCTGATTTTGGCTAGGTCTCTGAGTTCTTCAATAGTGTCCAAGTCTTCAAGAAGGATTTCTTTATTGGCTTCAGGATCACGGATGCTCGTTCTTGCTGTAGGAACCACCATCTCTGTAGGGATCACTGCTTCTGATCCAAATACCAACGAAAAAGGTGTTTGGCCTATTGCATTCTTAGGTGTTGTCCTGTCGGCCCAAAGAACATATGGTAGTTCTTCGGCCCATTTTCCCTTCTTGGATCCTAGCTTCTTCTTTAAATTGTTGATGATGATTTTGTTGCTAGACTCCGCTTGACCATTAGCTTGAGGATGCACTGGTGTTGAAGTAATCATCTTTATGCCCCAACTGTCACAAAAGTTAGTTGTTCTTTTCCCAATAAATTGGGAACCATTATCATATATAATCTCAGAAGGAATGCCAAATCTAGTTATAATATTCCTTTTAATAAAAGATATAACTTCCTTTTCTCGGACTTGTACGAATGCTTCTGCTTCAATCCACTTAGAGAAGTAGTCCGTCATGGCAAGCATAAAGACCTTTCCACTTGGTGCCTTTGGTAGCTTCCCAACAATGTCCATTCCCCATGTCATGAAAGGCCATGAAGAGGATATATGATACATTGGTTATGTGGTTGATGAAGGATATTTGCATGCTTTTTGCAGGCATCACACTTCTTCGAGTACTCTAATGCATCCTTCTTCATTGTTGGCCAGAAGTACCCAATTCTAAGTGTCCTGGAGAATAATGCCCTTCCTCCTGTGTGGTTGCCGCAATCTCCTTCGTGAAAGTCTTTAAGTACTTCTTGGATTTCAGGATCCTCGATGCACCTCAAGTATGGACCTGCAAGAGATTTTCTGTATAGCATATCATCTAATAAAATGTATTGCGATACATTGAGTTTGAAGGATTTGGGATTCTCGGTAGTTGGAATCTCTATTGTTTGAATGTACTTCTTGAGCGGAAGGATCCATGATTCTCGGTTATTTGAGGATAATGGATCCCAGAGTATAATTTCTTTGTCATTCGTTATCTCTCCAACTTCTTGTTCTCCTATTGCTGGTGAGAGAACATGAATGATTGGAATCTCCGTATCTTCTGGAATTTTCAGAGATGAGGCTAGATTTGCCAAAGCATCTGCCCCGGCATTTTCTTCTCTTGGTACCTGCACAATACTAAACAATTCGATGGATTTTGCTAGTTCCTTCACAACATCTAGATATTTGATTAGTTTTTCTCCTTTAGCAGCATATGAGCAATTAAAGTGGTTAGAAATCAACAATGAATCTATATATACTTGAAGATACCTGATCCTCATGCATTTAGCTAATTGCAAACCTGCGATCAAAGCCCTAATATTGACATGACTACTGTTGTTGAAGCATTCAAGATGGGAATTCAGAAGGGCTCCCCCTTTTTATGATGATCTTGTGATGACTCCTTGCAGGACTTTAGATGAAGTAAGGAACATAGCATTGAGGTTCGTACGGTTAGAAGACGACAAAAAGATCCAGGAATGGTTAGGGGCTCAAATGAAGCAAGAATCCCCCGACAATAATAAATGATCCTCATACAGAAACAACAATTCGAAGCCATACTCCAAATTCAACAATCAAAACGTTCGAGCAGTTGAAGAAGGAGATGATGATGAAGATTACCCCAACATCTCAGAATATTGCTTCTCCGTAGATACCCATTGCTTGATTTGTGCCATGAAGGATCTAGGGAAGAAGGAAAGGTGGCCCCGAAAGAACGAGAAGTCAACCACCTTTAGAGACAAATCCAAATGGTGTGCTTTCCATGAGGATTTTGGCCACATGACGGACGATTGCATCGGTTTAAGGAGGGAAATCGGGTACCTCCTAAGCAACCACCACTTTAAGGAACTGTTAGGAAGAAAGAAGTCCATGATCCAGGATCCTGAAGAGGCTCACCAAAAAGCAACTCCGCCCCCACCAGATGCTCAAGTGATCAACTTCATTTCCGGTGGTTCTGACATATGTGGAACTTCTTTCTCAGCAGCAAAAAGGCTGGCCAAGGAGACCAAGTTGGATAATGGGGAACGACCTGTTATATCCACCACCTTGACAACAGACAAAAGGATCTTCTTTGATGAAGAAGATAAATCAAGCATCCAGGATCGTCATCATGACAGTTTGATTGTTACTTTGTTTATTGCTAACCATTATGTGCGCAGGATCCTTGTCGATCGTGGAAGCTCGGTCAACATTATCCAACATGATGTCCTTCAGAAGATGAGCATCCCAGATTCAAAAATCATCCCGAGGACGTCGGTGTTAGTTGGCTTCAGCGGCGAAACCAAGAAGACATTGGGGGACATCAAACTCCCCATATACATCGAAGGGTTTAATTCTTACCAAATTTTTTTTGTTATAGATAACCTTTCTTGTTGCAATGTTATTCTAGGCAGGCCTTGGCTACATGGGATGAAGGCAGTGGCCTCTACCTACCATCAATGCATCAAACTACCAACTACTTGGGGAGTAGTAAGGATAGATGGTGACCAAGTCAAAGCCAAAAACTAGACTCTTCATCAATGAAGCCAGCAGCTAAACAAATGACAGCATAGCAACCACAACAACATCCTAGGGACGTGCTGGAAGCTCGTGAGAATGACTTAAAGGAAGTATCTTTGGACCCCGAGGATCCAGATGTCAAAGTGTTCCTAGGATCCCGTGAGATCGAGGAGGAAATAATATCCTTCCTAAAACGAATAAATTCCACGTTTGCCTTCAAACATTCAGACATGACAGGTATTTCTAAGGAGGTAATTACTCACAAGTTAGGCCTTGATTTATCTATTAAACCCGTCCATCAGAAGTGAAGAAAATTCGCCCCTAAGAGGAACGCGGTCATACAAGAAGAAGTTGAAAAACTTCTTAAGGCCGGTATGATCAGAGAGGTTAAGTATCCTCGATGGTTAGCTAATGTGGTTGTTGTTTCTAAAAAGAATGGAAATTGGAGGGTGTGTGTCGATTTTACTGATTTAAAAAAGGCATGCCCCAAGGATCCTTTCCCTCTACCACATATAGATTCCATGGTGGATCCAACGGCAAGACATGAGATGCTTACCTTTATGGATGCTTCCTCTGGATTTCAACAAATTCAGATGGAACCATTGATCAGGAGGATACAACATTCATGACTCCCACCGGCATATATTGTTAAATTGCTATGCTATTCGGACTAAGAAATGCAGGGGCAAACAGTGTTGTAAAAGTCGGATTCCAAGGCCTTGGAATCTGCGATTCCAAGGTCCTCGGAACCCGACCTTGCCGCTTTTTGTCTACTCGGCCAATATACCTCGGCTAGGTCAAACCTCGGTGTACTCGGACAAACTCGGCCTACAAGGTCTACTCGGTCAACACCGGGTTTGACTTAAAAAAACACGTAAAAACTAAAGCAAACCACAAAAAAACCCTAAATCTTCTTTAATACCATTCAGCCTCCAACCCTCCACTACGGTTGTTCAATCTCCACGTCTCCACAAAAGTTTTATCTTGAATCTGCACAATTCTAGGTTCGTTCTAATCTTCAATCGACATCGTTACCAACACTTAGTGATCTACCATCGACATCTACTAAGTGCTACTTGAACTTCTAAGTTCTAAACTTCTAATCGTTCAATGTTTGGCAGTTTGGGTTTTATTGTTTTTAAACTACTAACTGTTTAGCCGTTTAGATTTTGATTTAGGTTTAGCCGTACACTGTTGTTTGGTACTAATCAGACTACAATCGGTCACTGTTTGTCTGATTTAGGTTTAGCCATTTAGATTTTGATTTCAATTAGTTAAATTTCTGATTGCTAGATTTGATATATCATACATAAAGTCATAAACTAGTTTACTTTTTTTGGCTTTTTTTTTAGATTTTGTTCCTGTTTAGTGTTTACTAGATGTTTATTAAATTTTGTACTACTTTGTTGCTGTAATTTTATTTTGTAACTACAGCTGTATGTTGTTTTGCTAGCTATGTCGTCAGCTACCCCATCTACTGATTCAAGCGCAACTCAAGAGCAACAAAAAATAAAATCGAATGATCGATATCCAGGTTTTACTAATCCTCCTGAAAATTTATCGCATAAGGGGAAAAGCAAAAGTGAAGATATTTCAAATGTTATCCGTAAGGAACACATTAATCGCGTAAAAGAGTATAAATGTAGATGGGCATACGAATGTGCAATTCCTTTTCATGCATTTGAAAAAGATAGTGAAACCATGGCTGATGATGAGTCTTTAGAATTTGTGTCCGAGGATGAAGAAGAATTTAATGAGGAGGTTGATTATGAATCGGATGGGGTTGACATCAATGAACAATATGGAGATACCTTGGACGGCTTCGAAGATGATGAGATTTAAATGTTTCGTATGTCTTTTTGAATGAATTATGTTTATTTTGAAGTATTTTAGCACTTGAAAATTTGACTTTAATCATGTACCCTTTTGAATTATGCTTATTTGGACATTAATTATGCTTATTTTGAATTTTTGATGTGAATTATGTTTGTTTTGAGTCTTTTGACATATATATATATATATATATATATATTGTCCAATAATTAATTTCTCTTATATTTAGCAATTCCGAGTACTCCCCGAGTACTCCGAGTACTCCCTCCAAGGGGGTCGGCCGCCTAGGTACCGCCTAGCGACTTTTGCAACATTAGGGGCAACATAT
Source organism: Bidens hawaiensis (assembly GCF_021521415.1). Classification (NCBI taxonomy): domain Eukaryota; kingdom Viridiplantae; phylum Streptophyta; class Magnoliopsida; order Asterales; family Asteraceae; genus Bidens; species Bidens hawaiensis. Next base: position 18,279 of record NW_027494685.1, on the reverse strand, counting down.
CAAAGATTAGTCAACATGATGTTCAAATATCAGTTAAGCAAGACTATAGAGGTCTACATAGACGACATGGTGGTTAAGTCAAAGAGGGCTGAGGATCACCTCGGAGATCTTGAAGAAGCATTCAATATCCTCGACCAGTATAACATGAAACTGAATCTGTCAAAATCCATTTTGGTGTTAAGGCTGGAAAGTTTCTAGGATACATGGTGACCAAAAGAGGAATAGAAGCAAGCCCCGAGCAAATCGAAGCCATCATCAACTTGAAATCCCCTGTGAATGCTAAGGACGTCTAGAGATTGACAGGAAGAATAACTGCTCTCAACAGATTCATTTCCGTATCCTCCAAAAAGTGTAAAGATTTCTACGAAATTCTTAGGAAAAACAAGAAGTTTGAGTGGACAGAGAAGCATGAGGCTGCACTTAAAGCCTTAAAGGATTACTTATCCTCAGCACCAGCTCTGAAGCCTGTGGATGGAGAATCCTTATACCTATACCTAGCTGTATCAGGAAATGTTATAAGTGCTGTCCTTGTGAAGGATCATAAAGGTGAACAATATCCCATTTATTATGTAAGTAAAAGTCTTCTAGATGCAGAAGCCAGGTATTCTCATTTATAAAAATTAATTCTTACACGTATTATGGCTTCTACTAAATTGAGACATTACTTTGAGACATATACTATTATTTTGAGAAGTAATTATCCTGTTAAGCATGTGCTTAGAAAACCAGAATTGTCAGGAAGGATGGCCAAATGGGCTGTGAAGTTGAGTGCATATGATATTTATTATGAGCCTAGAACAGCCATCAAATCGCAAGCACTAGCAGACTTTGTGGCTGATTTCAGTAGTGATATGCAAAAGGAAGCTGATCTAGAGGTCCAACAACTAGAAGAAACCAAGGATCCTTGGATCCTCTTCACAGATGGAGCATCCAACATAAGAGGGACAAGATTAGTTATCCTACTGAAATCGCCACAGGGGGACATATTACCCGAGTCTATAGCCTGTAAATTCCAAGCAAAGAACAATGAGGCAGAGTATGAAGCTCTGATCGCATGTTTACAATTAGCTAAGTGCATGAGGATCAGGTATCTTCAAGTATATATAGATTCATTGTTGATTGCTAACCACTTTAATGTCTCATATGCTGTTAAAGGAGAAAAACTAATTAAATATCTAGATGTTGTGAATGAATTAGCAAAATCCTTCGAATTGTTTAGCATTGTACAGGTACCAAGGGAAGAAAATGTTGGGGCAGATGCCTTGGCAAATTTAGCCTCATCTTTGAAGATTCCAAAAGACACGAAAATCCCAATCATTCATATACTCTCGCCAGCAATAGGAGAACAAGAAATTGGAGAAATAACAACTGACAAACAGATTGTACTCTGGGATCCATTATCCTCAAATAGTCAAGGATCCTGGATCCTACCGATCAAAAAGTACATTCAAACTATAGAGATTCCAGCCATGGAGAATCCTAAATCTTTCAAACTCAAGGTATCACAATACATTTTATTATATGATATGCTATACAGAAAATATCTTGCAGGTCCATAGTTGAGGTGTATCGAGGATCCTGAAATTCAAGAGGTGCTCAAAGACTTTCATGAAGGTGATTGTGTTAATCATACTGGAGGTAGAGCCCTATTCTCAAGGATTCTGAGAACATGATACTATTGGCCAACCATGAAGAGAGACGCCATGGAATATTCAAAGAAGTGTGATGCTTGTCAAAGACATGCAAACATCCTTCATCAACCAGCATAACCTATGTATCCTATATCCTCATCATGGCCTTTCATGAAGTGGGACATGGATATTGTGGGTAAACTACCTAAGGCACAAGAGGTGATATCTTTCATTAAAAGATATATTATTACTAGATTTGGTATCCCTTTAGAAATTATTTGTGACAATGGTTCCCAGTTTATCGGGAAAAGAACCACTAACTTTTGTAACAGCTGGGGAATCAAGATGATTACCTCTACGCCAGTGCATCCTTAAGCTAATGGTCAAGCGGAGTCAAGCAACAAGATAATTGTCAACAACCTGGAAAAGAAGCTAGGATCCAAGAAAGGAAAGTGGGCTGAAGAGCTACCTTATGTTGTCTGGGCTGACAGGACCACACCCAAGAATGCAACAAGCCAAACACCTTTCTCATTGGTGTTTGGGTCAGAAACAGTAATCTCTACAGAGACGGTGGTTCCTACAGCCAGAACAAGCATCCGTGATCTTGAGGCCAATAAAGAAATCCTTCTCGAAGACTTGGATACTGTTGAAGAACTCAGAGACCTAGCCAAGATCAGAATGGCAGCTTATCAACAAAGGGTAGCTGGGGCATACAACAAAAGTATAAGGATCAGAAGATTTCAAGAAGGAGATTTGGTCTTGAGGAAAGCCTTTCAAATACAACCAATCCAGCAGATGGGAAGCTAGCACCCAAGTGGGAAGGTCCTTATCTGATAAAATCGGAAGCAGGAAAGGGGGCATATCATTTGCTTAATATGGAAGGCAACAAGTTACCAATAGCATGGAATGCTATCCACCTCAAGAAATACTTTTTCTGATCAGGATCAAGTATCCTCTGAGGATCAAGTATCCTTAAAGGATCAAGGGTCCTAAAATCGGTAATATCTATCTAATCACTTATTCATTTTTTATTTTTGCTTATTTAAGGATAACATATTCTTAACATTTGTATGTTCCAAGTTTTGAGTAACAATGCAAGATGTTAATGAGGTATTCAATGATCAAGAGGTTGGTCACATCTCCTTTACATTCGAGGTACTAAACTATTTCCCTTGGCCTATCCCACGATTGGGTATGACCCCCGATGGTCATATCCTCCAATGTTTAAAGATTTTCACCTTTCACACGAACTAGAGTTTCTACACTCTTGCTTGTAGCGCACGCTATCCAACATATAGTCTGGGGCAGCGGGACCAGTACACGCTTAGTGGCTGACAATTTCATTGTTTTCGGCTATATGGAGGATCCTACGATTTATGGTAGACGTACCATACCTCTGGTTTATAACATTTTCATGTTATCTCACGTTTGGACTAAATCCCGGTTTGGACGAGTCCCCAGTTAACATCCGTATATTGGGCCAGTCCCCCGTTTGGGCTTTTCCCCAGTTGTTGGGCTTATCCCCAGTTTGGGCTTGTCCCTAGTTTTTGGGCTTGTCCCCAGTTCACCAATTTGTCCCCAGTTCACTGGTTTGTCCATAGTTGCACGGGCTTGTCCCTAGTTTATTTATGGGCTTGTCCCCAGCTTAACGGGTTCAAACCCAATTAATATTATAAGTTCTTTGCAACAGATGTTCTAAGTCCAATAACAGGAATCAAGACTTATGGATTTAAGATTCTTAGATTATTTCTACAAGGATCACCGAAGGTTCTATAACTATGGTAACTTGGGTCTACTTAGACCTTATGGTATGATTTCTATTTGCCCGTTTACATTTATTTAACTAAGACCCTTATAAATATTTCTGGTTTGAAGATTTCAAATCTTTAAATTTTTCTAAGAATATTCTATCCTAAAAATTTTTCCTTTTGAATTTTGTCATAAGGATATTCTATCCTGTCACACCCTCAAAATCCACTCACGGAGTTTTACCGTCAGAGGGTGTGAACTGGCAGAATCGGAATCATCAGTTATAATCAAACCATAAAAACGTTTAAATGCAAATAAGTGCGGAAGCGTAAAAACCTTAATTCAAAAGTTGCGTCAAAAAAGGACGACTTAAAACCAAAGATAACTGTTAAAAATAAGTTTGCAGAATAAAAGTGTTTTCATTTAATGCATGCTCCTAAACCGCGCGCCCGCCTCGGCTACCTGAGAATAACATACTAAAAGTGTCAACACAAGGTTGGTGAGTTCACAAGTTATATAAGATAAATCGTTTAGCGTTTGCATTCAGCGTTTACGTTAAGTGTTTTGCGTAACCTCGTTACGGCGTTTAAGCGTTTTGCGTAACCACGTTATGGCGTTTTGCGTTTTGCGTAACCACGTTACGGCGTTTTGCGTTTTGCGTAACCACATTACGGCGTTTTGCGTTACCAGATAATGTTATGTCAAATTATATATCGATAGGTAGCTAATCTATACAACAAGTATTACTAAGTGGTTCGACACCGAAGCTGACTGTTTATCAAGTGCCCTTCACCAGGTCAATCCAGACCATGGTAAGTGTTAGCCAAAATTACACCCACTCAACCTCCAGTTGAGCTTAGCGTCGGGTGGGGTTTGTCAAACCCAGTAGTACTACTCAACAGTGACTCGCTATTCTAAATATTAACCGGTTCGATGTGTGGGACTTCAAATGTTACGTTTGCCGCTTAGTCTTTACAAGTGATATATAATTTATAACAAAATCTTAAATATGCGTTTATCTCAAAAATGCGTTTATCGGAGTATGTTATCTCCCCCAAGTGAAAAACGTTTGAAAACAGTTTAAGAGTGAGGTAAGTGAACTCACTGTTTGCGAAGAATATCCCGAATTAGATCACCAAGTGATGCGCGTCGTAGAAACTCTCTAGCGTTCTAAATAACAAAGAGATTTTCTAAGTATCGGTATGTTTAACGAGTCTCTAGACTCGGCACATAATACCTATGCACGTAACATGTTTCGTGTTTCGTTTGTGAATCGTGTGTGACTTAAACAAGTACAATTGTGATACGATACGTGAGTGAACAATTACTTTTGTGTCATGTATTAATAACATACTTTACTAGCAATTATCCCCGTAAGGGCATTTTGGTCAACAAATAACAATTACTAGCCATTATTCCCCGTAAGGGCAATTTGGTCAAATTATGGCAATCAATTTGCAACTATTCCCCGCAAGGGTATTTTGGTCAAAACATAACAATTATATAAGAAATATCATATTTCATGCATTTATACACAACTCAGCAGCTAGTTTCACTGTGACAGAATTTCTACTTGAAAGATTGTACTATTTCACCGATCATATCATCTCAATTAATTCACCAAAAATCACCACTGAAACATACATGTCTTAGGTTTCCAGAAGATATTTTATCTTATTTTTATTCCATATAGATTTCTCATAATGATCAAAACACTACAGTAAACTCATATCAGTCAGATTCATGCGCAACAGAATGTTATTTGCAATTTCCGTTAAACGAAAAATCCAATAAATGCAAGACCACTTGGGTTTGGTTCCTAACTCAATGAGTCAACTTCCAGAAGTGGAACCAACCCAATTGGTCTCGTAGTTCATGAGATATAACATTTACAACATAACCTAATAGCAGGTCTAACAGCTCAGCTTTGCACAACGTTTTTGTAAAATCATAAAAGTAAACTTCTACTTGTCCAAAAATTACAAACTTATACTTTATAGAAACTAGACTCAACCTAGTTTACTGCAGTACCCACAATCTCAACTAATTTTCACGTTTACACTTAGTTACAGTCACTTAAACATCGTATACACATTCTGTCCAGAATCTGTTCACATCAAAACTCAACAATTTAACTATCTATGGACCATAAATCAATCATATAACATGCTAGACACTACAACCACTATCCATGCATATCAATTACACCATACATACAAGATTAGGGTTTGTGTTTTAACTCAAATCAAAGACAACAATCAATCAAGCAACAACATCAATTCTAGTTATCAATCATCATGAATTCAACAACCATCATGTTAACTCATACATACATATAAAAATCGGCTGCCTAGGGTTCTTAATTAACCCATTAAACATCAAAATTAAACAACAAGAAGGTAAAGGATGATCAATTATACCTTCCTAGCACCTAGTTCTTGGATTAAACACTTGATTAGGGCTTGTATGTGTGTGTGCTTGTGGACGGCAGCCAAGAGGGAGCAAGGGAGGGGCCGATCGGAGCTTGTAGGTTTATAATTATAAGTTAGGGTTAAGTGTTAAGGTTATATTTATAGATATACAAGTTACACTCTAGTCCCTCTACTTTCAAGTGTTGTTTTTCTAGCCTAACTAGCTTGTTTTCGTCTTGAGTTAACGTTTATAATCATGTTATCACATAACACATAAGTCTAACACATAATTATCAAATAATTATTGTTTTGACGTTTTTCGTTTATTTATCAATCGTTTGCGTCAACTCGTTTGCGTTTCGGTGCAAATCCCGAAAGACTACACATGTAGTAAGTGTTAAGCGTCATTTAAAGCCTAGTTTAAATGTAATGATGTGTGCGTTATAGATTCAATGATCTTAAAGTTTGAATTGACGGAGTTGAGTTAACGGAGTTAACCTGAAATTGACGATTGTCACACCTAAATTTTTTTTTATTACTTGTCTTAAGGATATTCTATCCTAAAATGTTTGCTCAAGATTGTTTCTTCAACTTTCAATAAAACTAAGATTATATCAAATAAGCTTTCAAAATAATAAATAACAAAGCAAATAGCCAAAAGTTTTAGATTATTATTAAACATAAGTCAATTGGACTTATCCAAAATCCTTAACCCGGATTTCACCATACAAAAGATGGACCATCCACCCGGGTTAAACAGGTGTAACTAATTGTTCTTAAAGCGCAGGAAAATAAAGGTTAGAGGCACCAAAGGCTTCATCCCCACAAACAAAGGATCCATCCACCTTCGGTACCCCTGAAGATTGTCTTGAGGATCAGTGATCCTTAAACCCTAAGTACTAATGTTTGTTACAACCAGATTATCCATAAAAACATCAACATAAAAAATGGGCTCGGGCCTTGTTTTCAATATCCTTCATCGCCCATTTACGCGGCTGCTTCACCTCCGCAGTTGCTTCCTTTCCTTCACCAGCTTCCACCGCATCCTTGACCCCACTAGTCCCAACTTCATTCTCCTCAGCCATCTCCACATCCTCATCACCACCAAGAGCTGTCAGAGCTATCTTCCACTTCTTCACATCCTAGGTCGCTTTATCAAAAGCAGGATCACCGGCCTCTATCGCCATCTTAATCCTTGCCTAGAGCACCGACCTGGTGGCCCACATTTTAGCCTCTTCTGTAGCATGCTTCACTTCTTCTTGGCGCTGGGCTTCCGTTGTGGATAGTTGATCCTCCAACTGCTTCTTGTCATTTGAAAGCTAGATTAAGGCTTTATCCTTGGTAACCACAGCATTCCCCATCCCAGACAGCTTCTCACTCAACTGATTCACAATCTTTTCATAGTGGTCTTTGAAAGCATTTATAGCCTGTAACCAACAATTGAGTGAGGATTAGAAGGATACTGGATCCTTAAATTCAAAATAGCAGGATATGGGATACTTACAGTGAGGATCACATCAAAGTGGGTTTCGGGCTCAGAGGTTCTCTTTCTCATGGAAACGGCTGACTTGGCTCAGAACTGGTTGCTGCTTTCAAAGCCTCTTTCGTGACATCTTGAGGAGTAATCATACTGTCAATATCCTCCAAGGAGAATTTGCTAGCAGACTTTTGAGATTTCTTAGCACCTGCAGGAGTGAATTAACAGATAAGCATTCTATCTATCATTATTTATTTCAAATTATTACACCAATCTTACTTGACATATTGGAATCTGAGGAAATATCACGAAAAGCTTCGATGAAACGGGCTTGAAAAGTTCTGACCTCGGTATCCAATGCAAGGTACCGTTTTGTTTTTTCTTCTGTTCCAGGTAACTTGGCCAGGGAAGCAAAATTCTCAATTGCAAATCATAAAAAAGAAAAAAGAGTCAGAGTTAGATTGGTCATCACGGATCATGTCTTGTTAAGGATCCAGGATCCTACCCTTTCTGATTCATTTCAAAGGTAAATCAGCCCCACCAGGTATGGAGTTGCGATTTACGAAGAAAAACGGATTCCTCCAAAAGGAATCGTTTAGGGTCACTTTTAAAATTGGATGGGGTTGTCGAGGCTTGGATTTCAGTATGAACCGGCTTGGAGCGTGAGTGGTTAGGGTATACAGGTGAGAAAATTCCGGGATGCCAAAGTCGATCTCCTTTTCTTCAATAATCTTCTCAATAGTACCTAGAACCCTCCAAATCATGGGCATAGCTTGGATATAAGATATTCCCATGGTTTCGAAGAAACTCTGTGTAAAAGGGGGGAAAGGGTAAGTGTAGCCAATGAGAAAAGGGCAAGCCGGAAAACGGCCGCATGGAACGCTAGAGTCATATGGTCGGAAAATGGTTTCCGGAGGAAACAGCGGTCGGAACTCATATATCTCAGGGTCAGTGAACTTGCATATCTCCATAGAAGGATTGGATATGAGGTTTTGAGAGTGCATCTCCATCAAACCGGAGTCGTCGAAAGACTGGTCCGACGGCTTAGAGGGAGGAGATGAAGAAGAAGCGACAGACATGTTATCGGAAAAAATAAAAGAATAAAGAGAGAAGAGAGTATACCTGATGAGCTGCCTGGATATGTGGTTATAAAAGGGTTATAGGGATCGCATGTATAGGCGGTTATGAATAATATCAAGGGTTAGATAATAAATATCTCTGGCGACTGTCTAATCATATACTTTTTGTAGGATTCAAATTTCAAAATACCAGCTGTAGAGCATAAACACCCACCATTTTTGGGGCAATTGTTAGGGCATGAATTTTATGCTGAGGATCATTTATCCTTGACTGTCTTATGGATAAGTTATCCTGGAGATATGTCTCAAGTTACAAAGGATCAAGGATCCTAGCTGTTATTTGTTTACTAATGATTGTATTTAAATGGTGACGTGTTAGCTAGCTATAACGACTATATGACTGAGTCTACCTTAATGTTCGCTACTGGAAGCTCCCAGCACGTGGTCAAAGAACGTTGAAGGAATTGTGGACGAGTGGCGGATTAATAGGAAATATTTTTATTTGTTATTTTCTTTATAATCGAGATATCGGATCAGTTAGGAATCACTTGTATCATCACACACTAGAGCAGAGCTACAATTCTCTCTAACACTACACATTAGCATTCATTTGTACTGCTGATCGTTATCTCCAACACTTTGTAACCATTTTTTGATATTAATAAAGTGGTGATCAACGAATTGTCATCACCCGGGGTTCTTTTTCCTTTAATTTGATCAAGATTAAAGGGTTTTTTTCTCGCAACAAATCACATTGTTCCTCCCTATTTTGTTCATATATTCATTGTTATCAATTTAGCACTAAACCTCACATAACAGATTTGGATATATTATCATTAGCTGATTTTTTTCTAAAACAGGATAAATATGTAAAAATCGCTTAAGCTTAAATATCTTCCTTCATGTCTTACTCGAATTCTCCTTAGCATAATATCTTTTTCCACCTTCCGAATCACCTTATAACAATTTTTTACGATGATTAATTTACTTTAAAAGTTGAATAATGTTTTAAACTTTTAATACATTTCAAATTTGTAAATCAGGTCATGTGAAAGAATTTTCTTATAGAACAAAAATTGCAAGGTCATATGAATTATTGTTTTTCTGTTTATTTACTTGTTGAACAACTAGATTAATTATGTTTTTATCGTTACACATGTTAATAAGTTTTTCAGGCGAATGTTACATCATTGTTGTAATAGAACACACAATAAGGCAGTCCTTTATGGTGAGGGGCTTCGAAGCCCCTTCCCAGTGTCACGTCAGCGTCACGTGGGCACTGGGGGCTTTAAAGCCCCACCCCAAAGATGCCCCTCGATGGTGAGGGGGCTTCGAAACCCCTTAATTTTTTTTCTTTTTTATAAATTTAATAAAACCAACAAACTTAATATAACTTAATAATAAAATACAAACTAAATTAAACTAAATAATAAAAATCAAACTTATTTAAACTAAAAAACATACAAATAGAAAAAAAATACAACTAGTTTTCGGCATCCGAGTCCTCGTTTGCGTATTTTGCCATTATCCTTTCTTTCTTTTTCTCCAAAAACGTCCGCGTGATATCATCTAGATGCGAGATATCCTTTGCGAGGAGCTTGAAGTCCTTCTGTCGTTGCCGCTCCGATTTAGCCTTCTTTCTTTCTTCATGCATGGCTTTTTATTCCGCATGCATCGCTTTTCTTTCTTCGTGTATAATCTTGAGTTCCTCTTTCGAGTGTTATTTTTTCCTCGCGAAACTCTTTAAGTGCAAGCTCCAAGTTGTCAAACCACGCGCTCACGTCGGAACTCATCGAGGATGTCGTTCTAGATGAAGACACCCCACCTCTAGCCGCCGCCTTGGCCCTTTCTCTTCCTACCGGATGTGGCATCCATCCGGTTAATCAAAAAGAAAATCGGGATCAATCTCGTTTAAGTTAAATTGAGAACGAGCATCCGACGCGGCTTGAGACGGCTATTGATCGGCCGAAGTAGACGTTGTTTTTGACCGTTTGGACGGTCGCGGTGAAGATGTCGGGATCGGATGCCACTTTGGCGAGCTCGTTCATTTCTTCCAAATTTCAAACATCCCCATGCCGAAGTGGTGACCATGAAGGCCCTTGTATTGTTTCAACATATCCTTAAGAAGGTCGGCGTCGTTCATACCGCTTCCTCTGTTGTTCTTAAGGTGAGTGTGAATTGTGGAGAAGTGGTTCATTTTTAAAACCATTGCCTTCCATTTGTTGGAGACAGAATCATCCCCGCGGTAGCGACCTCGACCCATTATCTCAAAAAACTTATCACGTATTTCTGCCCAAAATATCGCGGTGCGTTTACCGTCACCTAACACCGAGTCTTCGGATGAGTCGATCCACGTTTGCGCCAATGCCGCTTCCTCATCGTCTTCCCACTTTTTCCTGTCGTACATTTCGGTTGGTGTTTGATCGGCAACAACCTTCTTTTTATGGCTTCGCTTGCGATGAACTAGGGGTTCGTTGCCTTGGGTTTCGGGAATTTGGGTTTCGACAACTTCGGTTTCGGGTGTTTGGGTTTGGGGTGTTTGGGGTGTTTGGGTTTGGGATGGCGGAGGCATAAACGACATTGACATTCGATAAAACATATCGTTTGGAAATGATTGTACGTTTGGAGGCATTGCGGGTACATGTTGGTTGGCAAGGTAAGGGTTGGTAGGGTCATTGTTTGCGAGTAAACTAGGCCACCACCTTTGAGACGGATCCCACGGGTTTGGGTTGGTGTTCGGGTTTTGGTTAGGGTTTGAGCTCGAGCTCGTGTTCTGGTTTGGGTTCGGGTTTGAGCTCGATCCGGTGAAATTTGAGAAAGGATTCATGGTAGAGAGTTGAGAGTTTTTTGTTATGAAATTTGATAGTAATTTGGTATTTGTTTGAGTACAAAAAGATAAAATGAGTTAGTATTTATAAATAAAATAATTAGTTCTTTTTTTGTTTTTAAAAAGTAGCCGTTTATGAACGTTGGAGGGGGGACCCACCAAAACTTTCAAAGCATGCCGGCCGTTTGAACAGCCAAAGCATCGGCGCCCAAGGAAGCACCGCGCCCCACTGCGGTGTTCCGCACCCATCGGCGCCCGCCATCTCAACCGTTGAAGCCCCCATAGCAACCAGCCTAAGAAGCTTAAAAAAGTTGAAAACCTTCACGTCAAGCATATTTAAACCTTCCTCCTTTCACAACAACAAAAAAAAGAAGGAAAAAGAAAAATCATAAACATCATAAGAACGTCCCCTCTCTCCTCCCGTCACACATGACCATTTTTCTTTGACTATTTCCGACAAAGCAAATATCCTCCACACCAAGTGCATCTCCCCTTATCGTCATCTCAAAAACGCCCTAAAAGCATGCATTATGTTGCTCTAAGACCATCTTGAGTAAAACATTAAAAAACCTTTACAATTTATAAACATGTATAGTTGATATATCAGAATCTCTCTTATCCATCGAAACAATTAATTTTTTCTCCAATTTTACAAATGTTCAAACGTCTTCAAACGTCCTTACATTTTCACATTATCTCAATTACATTTATTTTTTACAACCAAAATTTTTCACTAACCTATTATTATCTTTAAGTTCCTATTATTTAAAATAATAAACTATATCAAAATTCAAAATATACATTTCAATATCATAGATTCATAACTCGTCTAAATATGAATTAAAACTTGAAAGCATTTTCTGTTCATGTTATGTTTGTAACACAACTAAGTTCTACCTTAACTGGGATAAGCACAACAATAAGACAAATAAGTAATTGCAGATCAATAATTTTGTAAACAATAATCATACATGAATAATGATCATTTTTCTCCTTAGAAACACAAGACACAATTAATTACCTTGAAGAAAAATATGAAATGCAGTTAAATAATAAATGATCATATATATCTCAACAACTATTCTCTATGCTTAGGGTTGATCTTCCTTCTTGTATCAAAGCATCCCTTGCTGACATTATGTTGCTTCTCTCTAGACCCGAATCAAACACCGTGCAATCTATCCACTTCTTCAACAGATCCTCTTGTCCCCATATATCCGGTATCCATACCCGACCCGACATCTCAACCCGGTGTCTCTTTAACTTGTCTCTTCCAGTTTCTTCCACCACCTTCTTTTGATCATGTTCATTTGCTTCTGGTTTTTGCTCATTTGAAGGCTTTTCTAGCTTCTTGAAGCAGATCTCTTCATGGGTTCTTTTAGAAGAAGATGTTAGTGATATGGGAATATGGTGGGTGGTTTCAAGATTATTATTATTATTATTGGTGGTATCCATGGGAAAGATATGAGATCTTGATGCAAGTAGTAGTACTAGTGTTGTGTTGGAGATTGGAGAAGATTGATGAAAGAAGATTTATGTGGGAAATGAATGTTTTGTTAAGGTGTGTATTGAAGCACGTCGATGTGGAGAGTCAGTTTGTGTGGTAGATGACAAGTGTACGTGTCTCTCTTACTGTGGGAATCAAGGGTGCACTGTGTACACTGTACACAATATCAACCGGGTCCAAGTGTTAATTAAGCTGATGTTTTGGTATTACTTGAAACGGAACTATATATTTTAAGAAAGAATCTATGCATAATTCAATCACCTTGACCTACTAATCTACACTATTAAATAAATAAAAGTTTGCTTTTGCCACGTGTCCTGTATCTAGCCTATCCTCGCTCTCTAATTCCCGCCTCCCACAATTCTCCTTTCACAGCGCCGGTTCGGATCCCTTATCCAACCCGAATATGATGTTATCACCCAAAAAATTAGATTTATCAATGTTTGCAAAACCCTAAATCAATTGTGCCTCTTTCCTAATGTTTCAGATCTGTCAAACCTCATTCCTAAACTCTAAAATCACCGGCGACCAAGTTTTCCAGTTTCATCTCCGTCTCCGTCGAAGTACATGCTCCTCGCCATCGGTGACTATTCAATCGAAATCTTTTATTTCAGACGGTATGTTGCTAATCAGAGTCTTCGATTAATTCTGAATTGTATAATTTAATTAATTGTATAAACTCTTAAAACGATTGTGTAACAATCATTATTGGTTTAGCCAATTTTGATTACTGTATGTTCACAATATGTATTTTTCAATATATAATAGTACTTGAATTATAACAATCAATTTTTTTGTTATTTACCTCTATGTTCTAAGGTTGTTTACATATGTGTTTTCAATTTTTGTTAGTTTGTTATTAATTTTGGATATTTTGCTTAGTGATTTTGTGTTTTGAAGTTGTTCGATGGAGATTGAATTGAAGTTTGGTGTTATGTGTAGTTAAGTAAATTCAATCAGTCTCTATACTCATCAGATTTATTGTTAATATTCTTTTAAATACCTTCCTGAAAATTATGTTTTGAGTGTTTCTTTTCTGGTTTATTGCTTGGCTTGTGATGTTAAGGACGAAATTAGAGAAAGGGTAGTGATCTGGCATTGTATTTGGAACATATTCTCAAATTGTAAAATTATTGATCATTTAAAAAAATTATGCAATATAAGTATCTGTTTACTACTCTTGCTAATTGTAAATCTCAGTTCTACATTGAGGTACTTAATTACTAAGCACGGACTTACGATTAAGCGTGTGACATCGGGATGGTGTTTTGGATCACGTTTGACCTTTTTTCTACCATTATAACTAAAAATCATTTGATATGTTGTATTTCTGAATTAGTTAATTTAATCTATTGTATAAACCTTAAAGGACTGTGTAACGATCATTATTGGTTTAGCTGTGTATACAAATATGTATTTTTTTTATATAGAATAGTGCTTGAATCATAACAGTCAAGTTTTTGTTATTTTTCTCATCTCTATGCTCTTGATTGATTATTTTTATTTTTTGAAAATGAGTATCGCAGGTCAACTTGATGAAACAATTGGTATCCTCAAAAGTCAAATTGTTCAGGTAAATTATTAAATGCATTAGTAATCGTACATGCTTTAGTGATTTTTGTTTCTAAACATCATTGTACTGGTTTATTTTGAAGTGGTGTTTTATATACTTTTGTTTCTTGAAGTTAAATATTGATGCTCAACTTGATGACGCAATTGCTAATCTAAACAATTGATATTCTGAAGCTTACAGGAAATTATCAAATTCATTAGTTATTGTGTTCAACTTCTAGATTGATTGTTATTGTAAAATTACATATATTGTTATTAAAGTATAATTAGGATTTAGAAAACATACCATATACCATAATGTCAAACTGCAACCCATTTCAACATACTGTTTAACCAAAACATCACTCCCAAGTTTCATTACTAATAATAATTAGTTTTTTAATATCGATGTTACATCCGGATTCTGGAATTATGACTATGAGATGTGTGTGATAACTCATGATTGGAGAATAAATTAGTTGAAATTTGGGTTATGGAACCCTAAGTGTATGTTTTACGGCGTTGGATTGTGATTTGAGTGAAATCAGTTCAAAATTTTAAATTAATAAGCCATAGTTATAATTTTAAACTTGAATATCTTGGTTTATATACCCTGAAGAGATGTAGATTCTGGAAGATTATTAATTTTAAATTTGAATATTATTTGTATTATAAACCATGAATATGTTCGTGCCCATGCCTCTGATTGATTTTCTTACATGATCAATAAATTGCTTAAATCTGAGTAATATTTATGTGGTTTCATAATATTGTTCAGTTTTATCAATCTGAACGTAAAACAGATTGTAATTTCCCTAATTTCTTAGATGAAATTAACAAATATTTGTAATGCGTTTTATTGATTCGCCATGATAGCTTCTTGATTCTTCTTTACAAAAGGAGTTTGGAAATAATGAGAAACAAACTGGCCTATTTATATCTTTGTGATTCAATATGTGATGTTGGTTTTAATGAGTAGATGAAAAATTATATGCAGGTGTTAGTCCATAATCTACTTCCAATTGATGAATATGAAGATGTTATTGCAGCACCTAAATTATTCGTGGATAATGGAGACTAGATTCAAGTAATCTATTTCAATCAACGTTCTTGCTTTTTTAAATTTGATTATTATTTTCTTAATCTTCTTGATATACATGTTATTTATTTAAATTTCTCTTATATTATAATCAATGTTTTTATTTAAATTGCCATCCCTTAATGTTGAACTGAATACCATATTCGAAAGGTATTGTAAGACATGAAATACTATGTTTAGATATTTATTTATTTTGAATGGTATTTCGAGATTTATTTATTTTGAGCGGTAATCTGTTAGTGGGTAGCCTATATGTTCATACGGAAAAAACATTTAATTTCAATACTCTATGATTTTTATTTTCTTTTTTTGTGTTGGAACTTCTAGGTTAATTGTAACTTTTTTTTAGAATTGGTTTCAAATAATCCAAACTATGTTCGATTGACAAAGATATGTCTCAGCTATTGGAACGGCAAAAAATAATCCTAACTATGCATGTGGGTGCAAGGTTAACGAAAATTTAACAAGCCGTTCGTTTTTAGTGATGTGGCCCCTGATGTGTCTTTTAACCAACTGACGGGAACAGTGAGTTGTCATTAATTACAAATCATAGTAGTAGTAGTAATAAGAAGAATAACCGGTAATATTTGAAGTCAATTCACCTTTTTTTTATTAATTAAATGTTTACATAAATCAATGCAAATTTTAATTAATCGGTAATATTTTATGTGGTATTAGTTTAGTTATGCTAAATTTTAATTTAATTTTAGTTACATAAATAATAATATTTTATTTGAAACGAGAAAGAAGTGGTGAATTAATGATCATTTTCTTCGTATTGTGAAAGTGAGTGGAGTGGATATGATATAGTGATGAAATGACTTTTTAAAATGGGAAGCAAGGATGCATCCATACCATATAGTCTAATAAGCAAAATTATTTATCATGGCTTTTTGTTATTGATATTTTGGACATATGAAATTAAATTTGTTAAACCCGTGTTGTACATGGGTAGTGAACCTAGTGTATATATAAATAAAAATGTAGACATATATTATAGTTGAGAGCGTGTGAGTTAACCGATCTAATAATAATCTACTGGCTATGTTAGGGTTTTGGGTCTTTATTTTCAACTCACGGGTAACATATTTGGTCTATGAAATAAATGTCCATTTAAAGTTTATGTTAAACACATGCAAAAAAGTACATTTATTAAAAATCACAAATGCAAATGATGTCTAGTTCAGTTGGTCTTTGGCTCCTAGGTTAGATTGATGCATTAAGGTTTATCCATAAGAGAGCATGATTTGATCGCTCTAAAGGAAGGAGGGGGGGGGGGGGGGGGGGGGGCGCTCAAGTTTAATGGAATGGCGGCACTTTGGGGGGGGGGTTTCTTTAAACGCTCACAAAAATAAAGGCCTTAATTATGTACCCAATAAAAAACAACAAAAATGTATAACCCATGAGGCACCCGTCCCTCTTCTTTTAGTCTTTTTCATACAAAGTGACTCAAACTCATGATCACTGCATCATGTTCATCTTCCCATCTTCAGCAATTGGTTGTGAGCATCACTCAGATTTCTTGGACGCAACAAGCTCATTTGTATTTTTATGTTTTCTTTGTAGCTCAGAAATTTTTCACAAGTTCTAACACATTGATTGTTAGATTTCATCATCATAAAACTACTTACTATCTCCACCACTCTGCCATCATTTGTCATCTCTTAAGTCACAACGATTAACTAGTTGGTGACCTTTCTGACCGACACAAAACCAACCCCGATTTGTTACTCGACACCCACCATTTGTTCATTTAACGTGAGGATCTTTTAGTAATGTGATAAAAGTAACATTTTTTTCCTTACCCATCTATTAGAGTGAAAGATCAAACTTGTTTTTCTTGACTGCGTAGTTTATATCAGCAGTGTAATAAATAAAACATATATACCAAAATAGCCAATAGCATGCCATATGGATTATTTAACTTTTTTGTGTGTGTATTTCTTTAAATATTATATAAGAAACAACATAAACTTTTAACACTTTATTTATTTTTTATAATAGAATGTGGTTATTACATAAACAATTACAGACTAACAGCAGATAGACGGGCAACAAGCTGCGCCGCTACCCCCTTCTGAATAACAAACCCTACCCTACTAAACACAACGTTCCCCTTAGCATGAGCGGAGTTACTGCTGACCACCTGCTGAACCCGCTTAAGGAACTGAACCGCGTCAGGGCCGAGAGCGCCAAAAGTGTCAAAAGCAAATGGTACGAACAAGTGCTGATTCTCAAGGCAAGCTTTCTAGTGCTTAGCTACTTTACCCGCCTCAGCCTTGTTTATCGCATGACCAGCCACAAACCCGTGGTTCCGTAGCCCAACGAGAGGGGACACACCTGTCAAATCAACGCACGCGTGCTTACCCCATTCCCATCCAAAAACAAGAATGTCAGCGGTCGTAGGGTTGATCTCCCATCTAAAGGGTCGGTCAAGAAGTTCACCGGGGCTTCCTTTTATGCCGAGATCCCGGCCCGCTTAAGGACGTCGTAAAGCACATCTCGAACTAGATCATGTCGATATTTAAAGCCCGGTAATTCTTTGCAATGGACTGCATGCTCCCCAAAAGAATCCAAACAAGCTTCCGGCATACGGGACACGGGTCATCAACCGGGAAAAGGGGTACCATCAGCCGGTATTTGAGGATAGCCCGATATTCCACTGCCGACATACGTTGCCCTAAACCTTCAATGGGAACAACTGACTGGAAATCCTGAGCATGAGGGCACGTAAACACTCAAACACAGCTCGCTGCCGCGGGGACAAAGCGAACTTTTCTTCAACTGTCTTGACGATTTCACCATATAAGCCATTCGCCAAAATTTTTTGGGCTTCAGGAGGGGCGGTGTCCTTTAATGTAGAAACCGCCAAGATCTAAGATCAGGAAGAGAACTATGCAGGGTATCCAACGCACCCTTATAATCAGAGTCAAACAATCCACCCCACA
>NW_027494684.1:0-68740 GCF_021521415.1 Bidens hawaiensis | reverse complement strand
TTGATGAGTGTGAATCTTGTATTCAAGGCAAGATGACCAAAGAGCCTTTCAAAGGTACAAATGAAAGGGCTAAGGATTTGTTAGGTATCATACATACGGATGTATGCGGACCTTTCAAGCCAACTAGTAGGAATAGTGAAAGGTACTTCATTACCTTTACCGACGATTTTAGTCGATATGGGTATGTTTATCTAATGAAACACAAACATGAAGCCTTTGAAATGTTCAAAGAATTTCAAATGAAGTGCAAAATCAGCTCAACCGAACAATCAAGGTACTCCGCTCCGATAGAGGAGGCGAATACCTAAGTGATACCTTTCAAAGTCATCTTAGAGATTGTGGAATTATTTCACAGCTCACTCCTCCTGGAACTCCTCAACATAACGGAGTATCCGAGAGGAGGAATCGAACACTGTTGGACATGGTTCGATCAATGATGGCACGAAGCTCACTACCGCCATCATTTTGGGGATATGCGCTACTCACAGCGGCTCGTATTTTGAATATGGCCCCGACCAAAAAGGTGGATCGAATACCCTATGAAGTGTGGCATGGAAAGGTTCCATCCTTTTCATATTTAAGGATATGGGGATGCATAGTTTATGTTAAACGTGACACCCCAAATAAGCTTGAGGCTCGATCCATCAGGTGTGTCTTCATAGGATACCCAAAGGATGATATAGGATATATATTCTATGATCCTAGTGAACAAAGAGTGTTTGTTTCACGCAAAGGATACTTCTTAGAAACTAGGTTCCTTATGGAAGGACCTAGTGAAAAGAGAGTGGAACTTGAAGAGGTTCAAGAATCACTGGATGATACACAGTTGGTCGATACTAGCTTTCAACACGAGGATGTTGAAGATGATCAAATGGTTGATCATACGCACGTTGCTCGCAGATCTAGTAGGGTTAGTCAACCTCCCAAGAGATATGGATTTCTTGTGGATGATTGCTACTTGATTGATTCGGATGAACCGATCTCCTACAAAGATGCTATGTCACAACCTGATTGTGACAAATGGCTTGAAGCCATGAGCGCCGAGATGCAATCCATGCACGATAACCAAGTTTGGGAATTGGTTGATCGTCCACTTAACTCCAAACTGGTTGGATGTAAGTGGGTCTTCAAAAAGAAGACCGATATGCATGGAAATTTAGATACTTACAAAGCTCGACTTGTCGCAAAAGGTTTCACGCAAACTCAAGGGATTGATTATGATGAAACCTTCTCGCCAGTCGCGATGCTTAAGTCGATCAGGATATTGTTTGCCATTGCAGCTCATTTTGATTATGAGATATGGCAAATGGATGTCAAGACCGCTTTTCTAAATGGATATCTTGAGGAAGATGTCCATATGGTTCAGCCTGAAGGTTTTGTCGATCCATCTAATCCTGATAAAGTTTGTAAGTTAAGGAAATCAATCTACGGATTGAAACAAGCATCACGGATGTGGAATCATCGTTTTAATGAAGAAATCAAAGCGTTTGGTTTCGTCCAAAACGGTGATGAGGCATGTGTGTATAAATGGGCTAGTGGGAGTATAATCATTTTCCTTATTTTGTATGTCGATGATATACTTTTATTTGGAAATGATATACCAAGTATGGAAAACGTTAAAACGTGGTTAAGTAGTCGTTTCTCAATTAAGGATCTTGGAGAAGCGACATATATCTTGGGAATAAAAGTCTATAGGGATAGACAAAGGAAATTGATCGGACTCAATCAAAGTGCGTACATTGATAAAATCCTAAAGAGGTTTAGGATGGAAAACTCTAAGAAAGGTTTGGTGCCTATTCCTAGAGGAACCGTATTAAGCTCATCCCAAAGTCCTAGCTCTAAGGAAGAGCAGGATAGGATGAAGCATGTTCCTTATGCTTCGGCAATAGGATCTATTATGTATGCAATGATGTGCACTAGACCGGATGTCTCGTATGCTTTAAGCATAACAAGTAGATACCAGCACAACCCAGGTGACAGTCATTGGATGGCTGTCAAGAATATATTAAAATACCTTAGAAGGACTAAGGATATGTTTTTAATATATGGGTCTGGTGAGGAGGAACTCGTCGTAAAGGGTTACGTGGATGCGAGTTTCCAAACTGACCGAGATGATTCTCGGTCACAGTCGGGATATGTTTTCATCTTAAATGGAGGCGCTGTCTCTTGGAAGAGTTCGAAGCAGGATGTTGTCGCGTTATCCACTACAGAATCTGAGTACATCGCCGCTTCAATGGCAGCCCAAGAGGCTGCATGGATGAAAAAGTTCATCATGGATCTAGGGATTATCTCTTCCATTCAGGAGCCCCTAGAGATATTCTGTGACAATGAGGGTGCTATTGCACAGATCAAGGAGCCTCGTGCTCATCAGAAAACGAGGCACATTGAGCGCAGATTCAACTACATAAGGGATGAAGTTGAAAAGAGAAAAATATGTATTCATAAAGTTCATACCGATCAAAATATTGCGGACCCACTCACGAAGCTCCTCGATAGGCCAAAGCATGAGGGTCATGTTTGTGCATTAGGACTTCGGTATTCTAGTGAGTGGATTTAATCCGTGTTTAGTGTTTGTTTAAGAACGAACGTAATGGGTATCTCATGAAATTAATTAAGTTTTAATTATTAAATGAGTTATGTTCTATTTTTGCATGTTTAATCCATGAATGACTTATGTTGTTCTAAACGTCCGTAGTCGATCATGCTTGTGGGAACAAGTATGAAGGTAAGACTATTATGAACCCGGATTGGTTGATATTCATGTGATGAATATAAGGCATAGGTTTGTCACCAAGGTTCATAGATATTTGTGGGATACAAATATTGGACATGATCCGCTCTCGAGGATCACTGCATGGAGTTAGTGCAACTGATCATAAGTAATCCTTGAGTAAAGGCGAGTATCATTGTGTCCTTTGACCTGAGATGCATATTGGATCTGGTTTTTCATCAAGTCTGATAACTTGACTCTCTTCTTTGTTTTTCGGTAACATGATGACGTAAAAGAAAGAGCTCAGATATCATACGAGATGTCAACAAGGATGTATGCAATCAAGATGGGATTTGTTCCTCTTATGTGTTGAGAGTTTAGATGTCTAAGGCCTGTTAAGTTAAATCAATAAGAGAATGATCAATCTGTGTCTCTTCGATTTGACAGGACATCTAGCAACAAAGAGATGTAATGAGAAGACTTACCTATATCATATCAAGTATGGACTTGAAGGGGATGATGTTATTGAATGGCACTTAGTCAAACACACTAGGGATGGTGACCTGTTGTTAGGCGGTATTCACCATTAGCATTAACTTCCTATGAGTCTCGTGCAAGTGGGAGATTGTTGGAATATCGTATGCCCGAGACACATAATTAAGTTAATGTGGCTAGTCATGTTTGATCCAAGTCGGGTCATACCCAATAACGAGTTAGACACACACCAATTATGTATTTGTTAAGATAAGATCTATAAGACAAATACAGAACACGACACTTTCAGAAAAACGGGTTTCTGAATAATTACTTGAAAGTATTAAATAATTAATTGGTTAATTTATTTATTCAAATAATTATTATTGGAATGATTATTTAACTATGTATTCTTTTATAAAATGGTTTATAAAAGATGGGGTGTTTATATATTTTATAAAGTATAAAATGTATAAAATAAAAAAAAGAAAAAAAAAAAAAAAAAATATTGGGGCCGGTTTTGGGTGGGCCCCACACCCCACTAACTTGGTCAAATTATTAACATGCAAAAGGGTGGAGTGTGGACTTGTACAAACACCATGTGATTGGAATTGCATGTGATGATGAGATATACATAATGATCAATATACATACAACCTTTCAAGGAACCAAAAACTAAGACCAAGACATAACACAACTCCTTTCTTTCTTTCTCTCTACCTTACGGCCAAAAGAGAAGAAGGAGCTCGGGTGTCGGGTTTTTCGTGTTCAAGCTCCCTAGCATAGCTCGGTACGTGTTGGAGGCTCGGGGTATATTCCGTTTGAGGGTTTTCCTTTGAAAGTCTTGCATTCATATCATCATCTTCTTCAACCATCCACCAAACTCTTAAAGGGTTAAGATTGTAAGTGTTTATATGCTTTGATAGTTTAGTTATTCCCGTATCATTTGATCCTTGCTTCGGGTTTCTAGTAAATAGATTATTGGTAATCTTGAAATGAATAAACTAGGTTGTTCATATGTTTAGTTTGTCTATCACGTTTCCGCATTTATTATAACTAGTTAAAACGGTTAACTAAGTGTAAATTCCATAGAAACCCAACAATTTCAACTCTGTTTTCCTCCCCGTTTGCGGCCACATGTTCGTATTTCAATTCTCTATCATCTCATATATCATTACTTTCATTTTCACTCCAGCATGAATGCTCCAAAATCGCTCCTTTACGCACCGTTAAGCTCCTTCAAGCTCCGCACACCTGTAGCCACAAACGCACTCAAAGTACTCGTGTTCACAATATTTAACTAATTAAATCACACGAAATTAGATGTTTAAAGCACATATTTTTACCCACACATCACATCCCCACACTTATCATTTGCTTGTCCTCAAGCAAACTCCCATGCAACACATACACCTCGATCGATGTTTCTCAATTATCAGTATTAATACTAGTGAGGTATAAGGTCATACCCAATTCCCAAAACTGACACTGTCAAGGTTGACAACCCACTAAAAAAATTAATGTTACGTTTTAAAACTATGAAACCGCCCAAACGAGTATACTTTGTTTCGGTTAAGGCACACATGTTCATACCCCTCATAATATAATATCTCTCCTCCCGGTTTAATATCCGGACCAGCAAAAAATGTGCTGGTATCTCTCTACCCTCAATACCAAGTATGAACAAAATGTAAAATTTGACACAAATAAAAATCAAGAGGACTTAAAACGGGTTGTAACAGGGCTAAGTGTAAGGTTATGGATGGGAATTTTTAAAGTAGCCCAAATGATCTGATCCGGCTATTACAAAACAACTAAATAAACAATGAAACATGTGTATATACTATATATTATATGTGTATTATATATAGAGCAAATCTCACACACGTACTGGAGGAATTAGGCTGCCGACATGAAACATGTGTACCTGTCCCCATGACTCGTTACCCCCCATCTAAACGGTTTATTTTAATTGTCTATTTTTGAAAAATATTTGCATGAGAAGACTTTCGAGAAGCTTAAAAGTTGACCATGACCAAAGACCTCTACTTGGCATTAATACTAACAATTAACAAGTTACAATTCCGGCTTTTACGCACAATAAAGATTTACATTGCCCTCAATGTAACTCATATTTTCAAAAACAGATGAAAACCCGGGATATTCATACCAATTGCAATTCAAGGGAAAACCAATTACACATCTCCAGATTTAAATAAAGTTGCATACCATTAAATGAAACACACAAAGTTTCTAAACATAAGCATCGACACTTGCATCAACCACACAACCCGAGCGTTCATCACGCCTCCCGACCACCCATAACACAATTATTAAACAATCATCAAAACATAAAAGATAGACAAAGACACATGGACTTGATCAGCAGATCAGCGAGTGCTCAAAAATATGATGGTTGCGGGTCACCAAAGATAGACCGCATAGTTTCCATGACACCAGAGAAGTTAAACGCTCCTGACGAACTTCCCACCTCGAATGATGAATCTGCACGAGGATCCACCCACCTCGAATGATGAATCTGAGGTGGTGGATGGTGTGTACTCCCGTCAAACTACATAAATGATGAGTATTCAATCATCGGTGGATTATCCACCACCGGCTCACCCTGATGCCACGCTGTATGTGCCCTTCTCCGGCGATCATCCTCATATCGATCATTGTTTTCTTGCTGCTAATTATACGCGTGGGTTTGATTCCACGACTCCATTCGTTCATACATTCTTCGGGTCTCTCTCCGCTGCATCTATGCGATTTTATTTTGTTGGTCAAATATGTATCGAAACTCACTACCCCAACTACCATAGACCGGTGGTCTCGAAGATTGTAAACAGTCAACCAATCCTGCATAAACTTGCACCATCTCGTGTAGAAGTTGAGTCGGGGCTTGTTGTGGCTGCCCCGATGACCCCCCACCTCCTGATCACTTCTCACTGCCCATCGTGGAGCCTGATAACCCTGACTATCCGGAAAATACACATATTGTTCCTCAATCACATCCTCATTATGACCACTCTTTAATGCCTTCAGCTAGCACTTGTGTATCAAAATGTTGGATGTAAACATATCCACCTTCCTCATGATAAAGCAAACTCTCTTTCTACAACTGCTCTTTATCAAAAAGACGCAGATTTTTCTCAACCGTTGGTGTATCCGCTCGAATCGCTCCCTTTGACTTTAATAAAGCTGTAATCAAACGACAGTGTGGGATAATTAACTTTAACTTCGTCTCTCTTGCCCTCCAGATATTCATCATAACCAAATACCGGTACGAAATCTTTGGTGTACCCCGTCATCAAAGCATGCAACACTAGAATTTCCAATTTTCTAACTTGAGTTTTGTCACCTCGCTTCGGCATTACATAAAAGACCATCACATTCAACAACAACCTTGCTTGCAACTTCAGATTGTTTCGCAGCATCGTATGAGCACGTCCCGGTTTAAAGAGATCCAATTTCATTCCCTTGTAAAAATGATGTTTATCCGGGTTTACATACAACTCATCTTCCGAGGGATACACATACTCTCCTGATTGTTTAGAATCAAATGGTGCTATTCTCTGCAAAGTGTCCAACGACATAACCACCTTCTTATTATTTGTCTTCCAATCAACCTCATTGACTTGTACGGATTACTTCCCCAATCAACTCTTAACGATGCGTCCCACTCTTGAATAGCATCCATGTAAATTTCCTTATGTTCTTCATCATAACACTTCAACGCTGCCTCCCAACCTAAGTTTTCAAACATGGTTATAATACCAAACGGCCTCAAGAAATTACTCGAAACCCGTCTCTCACACATAAACCCATCTATTTTTTTTCAACTTTTCTATCTCATCACTAACAACTCCGCTTGCCAATACAGATCCATCCCCGGCAACGGCGCCATTTTGATCGATGTCGAAAGGTCAATAAAAAATATTTATAAAATACCTTTACTTGGTAGGGCAAGTAAGGTGTCGAATCCACAGGGAATTAGTGGAAAGTGCAAGTGGAACTCAATTTCTATTATAAAAATACTTAAAAGTGGACAAACTATGTCAAGCGGTTTAACACCTTGTTCTTGTGTTTTATAACCAAGGAAAGAAAAGGAAAGTAGAGGGAAGGATAAGAAAGGGAAGGGAAGGAAATTTTTTTTAATTAGGTGTGTTTTTGAGTTGGAAGGAAACTAGAGGAAAGGAAAGGATAACTATGTTAAAAAATAGTTATCCTTAGTAATCATCCCATTTTTGAGAGGATAACTTATAGGGAAAATACATTAATTTAATCCCTCCTAACTCCTCCTACTACTCTACTTTCCATCCTAAAATAAACTCAAGAACACCCTTTTTTTAACTATCCTTAGTTTTCATTTTCTTTCCCTTCTTTAAAAAAACTCAAGAACAAGGCGTAAAAGATTTGTTAAGCAAACAAAATGTTTCTTTGCTTTGTAAACAATTATGAGGAAATAACCAATCTCCAGGTTTTAGGTTGTGAGCAAGTTGGAAAGTAAATAAACCTATTTGGAAATCTCTTTGTTTGAATTAATAAGCAAAAGACTAAATATTTGGCTCTGCTGATTGTCAAAACTTAATCCGAACAATTGACACAGCTGAATAATAATCTAATTGATTATCAGTTTTAGGGTTTGATAAATGTAAGTGATTTAATGGTTAATGATAAACGGGCCAATGACTCAAAGAACTTAAGCCTAAAATTTGTTGACCACAAATCAATAAACTGATAAAAACACAAAACATTCAATTACATTAACTGTTAAATGCATACACAAATGTAAAGATTCAACTAATCGAATGATTAACCAAATCCAAATCCAATATTGAGGTTCAAAGTACCAAAGAGTCTAACCACTAACACAACCCTACGCCCGGAGATGGTCACAAAAGCTTTAGCCTAGCATATGAATCTTGAAGATCTTGATTCTTGATTGAGATGATGAGAACATGGATGATTATGGTGATTTGTACGTGTTAGGATGGTGTATGATGCCTCCAAGAAGTTCCAAAACTGAATAATATTGAATGAATACGACTTTAGGGTTTTATGCTTTAAATTTAGAAGAAAATCACCAAAAACCTTTTTTCTATCAGAACCAACCTTAAGCTACGGTCTGGCAACCGTATTTTACGATCAGACCGTAGCTTACGGTTCTTGGACTCTGCTTTACAGTGCTACCAGACCAAATACAGTTTTCTTCATAGAATCTTCATTTCAACTCTGTTTTCCTACCCGTTTGCGGCCACATGTTCGTATTTCAATTCTCTATCATCTCATATATCATTACTTTCATTTTCACTCCATCATGAATGATCCAAATTCGTTCCTTTACGCACCGTTAAGCTCCGCACACCTTTAGCCACAAACGCACTCAAAGTACTCGTGTTCACAATATTTAACTAATTAAAACACACGAAATTAGATGCTTAAGGCACATATTTTTACCCACACATCACATCCCACACTTATCATTTGCTTGCCCTCAAGCAAACTCTCATGCAACATATACACCTCGATCGATGTTTCAACAATTATCAGTATTAATACTAGTGAGGTATAAGGTCATACCTAATTCCCAAGAACTGACACTATCAAGGTTGATAACCCACCAAACAATTTAATGATACGTTTTAAAACTATGAAACCGCCCAAACGAGTGTACTTTGTTTCCGGTTAAGGCATACATGTTCATTCCCCTTATAATATAATATCTCTCCTCTCGGTTTAATATCTGGACAAGCAAAAAATGTTCTGGTATCTCTCTGCCCTCAATACCAAGTATGAACACAATGTAATAAGCTTGGAAGCAATCCATATCTCCACCCATATAATGCTTTGACACAAATGCAATTCAAGAGGACTTAAAACGGGTTGTAACGGGGCTAAGTGTAAGGGTATGGAAGGGAAATTTTAAAGTAGCTCAGACGATCCGATCCGGCTTATTACAAAACAACTAAATCAACATTTATCAATTTATTCCAACGACTAAACAACTAAACAAACTCACTGACTTTCATTTACATCCAATACTGACTAGAACATTGACTCTTTTTGAGCTTTTCTTTGACTTTTCATCATTTTTTTTTTTTGAATCTCTTAATACTTGAACATTGCAACTTTAACACTTTTTTTTTCTTTTGAAGCATAATAAACATAATGCTTATTAGATCCTATCGATAATACAAGGACAATTACAAAGAAACCAATTAAGCCGGATCGTCTCGCAATATAACATCGATGTTGATTGAATGAAAGAATAGGTCCAAAAATGTTTTCTAAGGGAACCAACCCCCCACTCTTTCATTATCCACGCTCATATATATAACGTATGAGGCCCAACCCCCAATACCCACATTCTCACTCATCCAGACTAGGCTTAACCTAATTGCCTCTATCACTTTTGCATTCATGCCAAGCTACGATCTCGAAATGCATGAGACAACCAAATTCTATATATTATGGGCATACTGGTTACTCTCTATAATGGCACTCAAATGACATGTGTATGTTCTATATATTATATGTGTATTATATATAGAGAAAATCTCACACACGTACCGGAGGAATTAGGATGCCGACATGAAACATGTGTACCTATCCCCATGACTCGTTATCCCCGTCTAAACGGTTTATTTTAATTTTTTATTTTTGGAAAACATTTGCATGGGAAAACTTTCGAGAAACTTAAAAATTGACCATGACCAAAGACCTCTACTTGGCATTAATACTAACAATTAACAAGTTATAGTTCCGACTTTTGCACACAATCAAGCTACTCTAAGGCTAAAAATTTTTACTTTCTACATATTTTTCCATCCCCACACTTGAGATTTACATTGCCCTCAATGTAACTCATATTTTCAAAAACATATGCAAACACGGGATATTCATACCAATTGTAATTCAAGGGATACCCAATTACCCATCTCCGGATTTAAATAAAGTTGCATACCAATAAACGAAACACATAAAGTTTTTAAACATAAGCATAGACACTAGCATCAACCACACGACCCGAGCGTTCATCACGCCACACGACCACCCACAACAAAATTATTATACAGTCAACAAAACATAAAAGATAGAAAGAGACACATGGACCTGATCAGCAGATCAGCGAGTTCTTAAAAATATGGCGGCTGTAGGTCACTAAAGATTGACCTCATAGTGTCCATGACAACAGAGAAGTTAAACGCGTCTGACGAACTTCCCGCACCAGCATTCTGAGCTGCATCTGCACGAGGGTCCACCCAATTCGAATGATGAATATGAGGTGGTGGATAGTGTGTACTCCCGTCAAACTTCCCTGTAACGATTCCGACGAAACCCGGTATACCCTAACCGGTAGACAATAGTTACGTCATATTTAATGTCGGGTACATGAATTACCATAGTAATTATACGAGAATACATGGTTCACTGTATTGATTGTACGTGAATATATAATTCATCGTATTGAATATGCGATTAATTGATCGATAGTTATTGAAACCCGAACGAATCGAGGGTTCAATTATAGACGATATCTATAATATTTAGTGATGTTACGAAGCATTAATGCTTCCGGATAAGTGAAGTACGGCACAGAAAAAGAATTTCGATTTAATGGTACGTCGGTACATTAAACGAAACCTTTAATAGCAAACCAAGCAAGAGACGATCGATCAAGCCGAAAAAGATGCGCAATAATTGAACCCTCGATTTTATATAAACTTCATTTTTAAAGTTTTTAAATCGGTTTTTAAATCGGTTTTATATAAACTTCATTTTTAAAGTTTTTAAATCGGTTTTTAAATCGGTTTTAAGTTAATAAATGTCATGGTCTAAGTTTTTAAAGTTTTTAAATCGGTTTTATATAAACTTCATTTTTTAAGCCGAAAACGACCATTTTAACATCGTTTTAAGCCGAATTAAACGTTTAACCGAAAAACGAACTGAACCAGATTATCCAAAACATTATCCAGATTACAGATATCCAAATGAGTGGCCAAGAATGAAGAAGTGGGTCCCACCCCACCCCTTATCAATTCCGATCGGTCTAGGGGGTGTTACCCCATGCTCTCATTTCTTTTTTCTACATCAAACCCTCCATAATCTTCAACTCTCTCAAGATCATGAACTAAAAACCGAGTATTGTAGCAAGAACAACGAGGTAAGGATCGAGTTATCTACGTTTTCACCTTCGTTTCTTGAGTTTATTTGCAAGAAAATGAGGTTTCAAAGATGAAAACCGATTCTTGCATGATCAAGTGATGTATACGGGTTATACAAGGGATCTTGGTCCAAGAAAGGAGACAAACGAACCAAAAACGAATTTTTACGGTTTAAACTTTAGTTTTGAAACAATAACCGAAACTATAGTGTAAGAGGCTTGATCGTGAGTGTAACTTGCTTGGTATTGTGGTATGTTGGTTGTAGGCTATGTGTTTAGTGGTAGATAAGGCGGAAAGACGAGTTTGTAGCTTGTAGTGGCGGAAAACGAAAGGTATATTCGGTTTATGTTCGGTTTTGGAGTTTTTGGACAGATTGTGGTAGGTTTAGAGTTAGGTCATGAAAGTTTACAGGAATGATCTACACATGAAAATATGAGTTCTGTGAATATTTGGTAATTTTTGGATCAAGGATGAATATTTGGTGAATTTAATGCTCGGTTTTGGCCAAAAATGGTGAAAAATAGTTAAATATCATGAAAAATTCTGGAAAATTGCTGATAAGCTTTCTATAACATGTAAAAGTCACACACAAAATTTTAGGTCAGTTGGAGAAGTCTAAGTAGGCTCTCCGGTTAAACGAGTTCTAGGGTTTTCTAGTTCGGTTTTAGTGAAAATGACATGTAAAAAGAGATTTTGGTTCTGGAAAAATTACAGGGGACTATGTGGATAGCAGGGGACATCCAAGAAAAATTTGGGATTTTTCTAAGGTCGTTTGGTATTTACGACATATTTAGTGTTTAAATGGTGTTTAAAAATAGATAAATAAATTTTAAATATAAAAATTAATTCTGGAAATATTTTTATAAAATTCCCCACTGTCAAAAAGTGATTTGGGAAAAGTTTCAAGATCCGAGACAAAACGGATAATTATTTGTGCAAAAACAAACTTTTAAAGTTTAAAACGCGTAAACCGGTAAAGTTCGCCTAAGCGAACTGACTGGTGTATAAAAACCCTAAAAATGAACTATTTTCATATAATTGAGTTAAACAAGTAAAAATGAATCATCCGAAAATAATTCGGATGATTTGGGTATTTTTAACCGATTTAACAGTTTCCGGTACGCCAAATACGGAAACGGGTCCCACGGCCAATCGGGGCGTCTAAACCGAGCTCTAATTTCACATCTTTAATTAATTTATCAGTCAACAACTATTTCCGGGTCGTGTGTGACCAAACTCGTTTTTGGAATGTAAAAACGGATAACCGTGCTAGGCACGCAAAACGGGAAAAACGACTAATAATAATTTTGACCATTGAACTCTAAACGAAATCACAATCTGAGTCCGGAGAAGTGTTCTGGGTTAACATTGCCCCCGGAATGGGTACAGTACTGGGTTAACAGTGTCCCCAGATGTACCGGTTGATACGGTTAAAGTTATATTAATAATGAGTGTATAGTAACGATCGTAGGGATCATATTACAGATTGGACGTGTTAACTGATAATGATTGTTGTTACCTGCTTGCATGTGCTAAGGTGAGTTTCACGAGCCCCTTTTTCTGAATTGTTTTCAAATATTTTCCCGGTGCGGAAGCATGTTACTACTGAAATGTTTAAGTACATACTGAACGCATGGATTTGCGTGGATATATATATATTTTATTGTACAGGAATCGTACGGAAATGTACTAAGATGGTAATTGTCTGAGTTGCTAACATTCTAAGGCCCCGGAACACGAGTGATTAACTGAAAGCCGGTAGAGTGTGGATAGTACTATTGGTCTGACAAACCCAACTGGTCCGGCATAGATTTGCTGATGTTTCCCAGCCAGTTGCACATGTCTATTTTGTTGTTATATATATTTTGCTATGTAATGTTAGACATAGCGGTTTGGGGCAGGTCCGTGGGCGGGGGATATGCCACGGGGGTTGTGTGTGATAGTCAGAGGTTTCACTTGTGGGCTCAGCATAATTACATCGATAATATTATATTTTGATAATGATTTATCATGGTTTACTCGAATTGTGAAACTCACCAACTATTCGTAGTTGACCCGTTTTCTCACATGCTTTTCAGGTACAATTAAGATGAAGTGATTGCTTACGTGCTAAGTGCTTGATGTGTGTAAGATTTGCGTGCGGGATGTTAGGATATATTATAATAAATATAATTATGTATCGTATGGTATGATGTGTGTATCACCTAGACGGTAATGAAATACGAGATAATGTAATTTGAAGTATATTAATGTATTCAGTTTTCTTTATAAACAATGTGGTTGATATCAGAGGTGTCTGTTGCATCCCGTTTACGTTTCCGCTGCGGTTTCGGGGTGTTACAGAACTTGGTATCAGAGCCATTGGCTATAAAGAATTAGGATGTCTTTAAAAGATACCTAAAATATAACCAGTAGCTCAAGTATTATAGGATCTGAATATCAACTAATAAGTTATAGTGACGAGGTCTGTCACCTTGCATCTTGTCACCTCGCTTCGGCATTACATTAAACACCATCACACCCAACAACAACCTTGCTTACAACTTCAGATTGTTTCGCAGCATCGTATGAGCACGTCCTAGTTTAAAGAGATCCAATTTCATTCTCTCGTACAAACGATGTTTATCCGGGTTTACATACAACTCATCTTCCGAGGGATACACATACTCTCCTGATAGTTTAGAATCAAATGGTGCTATCTTTACAATCAACCTCATTGACTTGTACAGATTACTTCCCAATCAACTCCCAACGATGTGACCCACTCTTGAATAGCATCCATGTAAATTTCGTAATCTTCTACATCGTAAAACTTCAACGCTGCCTCCCAACCTAAGTTTTCAAACATGGTTATAATACCAAACTGCCTCAAGAGATTACTGGAAACCCGTCTCTTACACATAAACCCATCTATTTTGTTTTTCAACTTTTCAATCTCATCATTAAACAACTTCGCCTGCCAATACGGATCCATCCCCGACAACGGCTCCATTTTGATCGATGTCAAAAGGTCAATCAAAAACATTTATAAAATACCTTTACTAGCTAGGGCAAGTAAGGTGTCGAATCCACAAGGAATCAGTGGAAAGTGCAAGTGGAACTCAATTTCTATTATAAAAATACTTAAAAGTGGACAAACGATGTCAAGCGGTTTAAAAGATTTGTTAAGTAAACACAATGTTACTTTGCTTTGTAAACAATTATGAGGGAAATAACTGATCTCCAGGTTTCAGGTTGTGAAGAAAGTTGGACAAGAAAGTAAACCTATTTGGAAATCTATTTGTTTTAATTAATAAGCAAAAGACTAAATATTTGGCTATGCTGATTGTCAAAACTTAATCCGAACAATTGCCACAGCTGAATAACAATCTAATTGATTACCAGTTTTATGGTTTGATAAATGTAAGTGATTTAATGGTTAATGATAAACGGGCCAGTGACTTAAAGAACTTATTCCTAAAGGTTAATGACCACAAATCAATAAACTGATAAAAACACAAAACATTGAATTACGAAAACTGTTAAATGCATAAACAAATGTAAAGATTCAACTAACTGAATGATTAACCAAATCCAAATCCAATATTAAGGTTCAAAATACCAAGGAGTCTAACCATAATCACAACCCTACGCCCGGAGATTGTCACAAAAGCTTTAGCCTAGCATATGCATCTTGAAGATCTTGATTATTGATTGAGATGATGAGAACATGGATGATTATGGTGATTTGTAGGTGTTATGGTGGTGTATGATGGCCTCCAAGAAGTCCCAAAACTGAATAATATTGAATGAATACGACTTTAGGGTTTTATGGCTTTAAATATAGAAGAAAATCACCAAAATCCCTTTTTCCGTCAGACCTAACTGTAAGCTACGGTCTGGCCACCGTATCTTACGGTTCTTGGACTCTGCTTTACGGTGCTACTAAACAAATATTGTTTTCTTCATAGAATCTTCATTTCAACTCTGTTTTCCTCCCCGTTTGCGGCCGCGTGTTCGTATTTCACTTCTCTATCATCTCATATATGATTACTTTCATTTTCACTCAATAATGAATGCTCCATATTCACTCCTTTACGCTCCGTTAAGCTTCGCACACCTGTAACCAAAAACGCACTCAAAGTAGTCATCTTCACAATATGTAACTAATTAAAACACACGATATTAGACTCTTAATGCACATATTTTTACCCACACATCAAAAAGGTCTAATTGAAGTTGAAAAAGTTGACACAAGTGATAATTTGTCTGACCTATTCACAAAACCACTTGATAGAACCAGGTTCAACTTTCTTCTGAAAGCCCTGAGGATGATCAACTCTAATGAAGACTGATTAATGATATGTGCTTGATTCTGCAAACTGACTATCAATACAAAGTCTTAATGTATGTTTGTTTGCTATGTGTTCTTTATGTGCTAATTGACTATCTTGCTAAAGAATCTTAGAGAGTGCTGATGATTGAATTTGTTAATGTTTTTTGATCACTAATGTGTGCTTAAATGATTATTTGAATAGCTTAAAAACTTTTGATGATTAGGATAATGCTCAGTGATTTTGTGTGATGTCAGGATAAGTGATTTAACTAACTACTATGCATGTGTGCTTACCTGATATCCAGCTGATGCTTCGTATTTGTTTAATCTGATTTGATGATGTTATTAGTATTTGCTAGACTATGTTGTGTTATGTCTGCTTGTTTTTATAATGTCATTCATGATTGTTTTTTGAGTGTGTTACTTTCTGTATGTGTCAAACTATGTTTTTGTGTCAAAATTGCATGATCAAATGAAATTTTTCTCAAATGAATTTCGCTTAAAACATTTTTGACAAAACAGAGCAAGTTGATTAATGGTGCAGAGATATGATAAGATTATTCAGTTCAAAGCTTTAAGTAAGCTTAAAAGGTTTTTAGAATGAAGAGATCTCAAAAGATGTTTATAATCTAAAACTACTCATTTTTTGCTTAAAATTATGTCATTTGCTCAAGTTGGAAGGACATATACTTGTATATGTTTGGTCCTATCACCTATAACAGATTAACAGGATAATCATTTACCTAAAGACTGAAAACATTTGGGGCAACTATGATGTGATTTTTCTGATTCTTTTACTTAAAATTATGTCAACTACTCTAAGTTGAAAGGACGTGTATTCTCATATGTGTTTGGCCCTGTTAACCACCTGTGAGAATACAGGATAGCCATTTACCTGACAACTAAGAGTATTTGGGGTGACTGAGTTTTAAAAATGTGTTTTCTAAAATGAAAAAAAGACCAGCATTATTATAAAATGGGAAATGATAGTTATTAACTATTTGGCTAATCTTGTGGATTTAATAGGATAAAAAGACATTTAGTGCAGTCATTGACATGCATGGTTGCTTTCCCATGATGTGTAAAATATAAGGTGATATAAACATAAAGAAATTGCTTAACTTAATGTGGAGTTACATTGTTGTCTTTGCATGTTCCAAGATACATCTTTCCGAATTATAGGCAGAAAAGGGAATATCCAGTCATACACGAGCCCGTTGATATTTGCTCACCTAAAATGAAATACCTTATTTAAGAATGACAAAGAACAAATGTGAACTACACTATTTCAAATAATTACTCAACCAAAAGTTGATAAGTGTTCCCAATTTTAATATAGAAAAATGAAAACATGAGGGTTAATTATAGAACTACAGGGGTGGAGGCAATCATATAAGTCCTTTAAACATTCCGAATGAAAGGCATGTAAGTCCAACTAGTGTGGCCTATAAATCCAACGTTCAACCTCACATATGTTTGTAAAAACTTGAAAAGAAATATCTAAAACCTTTAAACTGTTCTGTCATTAAAAATTTTGACCATATATCCGGGGGTTGGAGTCAATTCGGGGTTATCTGGAGAAAGCCAAATAAGCCTTGAGAATATATATGGAGCATCATAATGCAATATGTGTTATCCATTTAGTATTATGCATCTTAATTGAACCTTAATCATATCACCAAAGAAATGAAATTCATGTCATGTCTAGACCTGCTGTTAACCTGTCTAAACTGTTATATTAATGCTAAGAATGAAGTATTGAGAAGCAACTTAGTCAATATGATCCCATGATTGAGATCTTTAAGTAAAGGGTAGAAAATAATTTGAAAGGAAATATAACTAAAATTTGATCTCTAAATGCACCATTTGCTCTTAAACAATGACTTCTGATGACAAATATGTCTGAAATTTTGTTAAAGTCAAAACTAGTTGCGTTTTACCTTCAAAAGGTTTGAATATGTATTTTCGGGTAAGGTTTGATGTTTTCAATCTTTTCGAGCACACTTAGATGTTGTTTGTTTAAGTTTATCTATTTCGGGTATGCTTTGATGTTTTATGTACTTTTGAGTAGACTTGACTTTTTTTGTAGAAGTTTAACTCCTTCGAGCATACCTGGAATTTAAATATGTTATTACTAGCAAGCTTTATCAAGCTCAAGTTATTCTAGCACACTTAACTGTTTTGTAGGATATTTGAATTGTTTCTAACAAGCTTTGCATTTTTAAATGCTGAATATGAAATTTCTAGCAAACTTTTATAAAGGTTATGCTATCTAGCACACTTTACTATTTTGTTTAGGAGTACAACTTTTTACTAGCATGCTATTTTATATGTTTGATTACACTGTATACTAGCAAACTTTGTTGATTTCCGAGTACACTTTGTGAAAAGAGTCCTTCTCTAGCACACTTTGTATTCTTGAAGTATATCAAGCATACTTTGCTTCAAAGTATACTTGATTGAATATTTGCTAACTGTTTATGTAATTTAGGGTAAGGTTTGTGTTATGTTCAGTTATTCGAGCAAGATTGAAAATTAGAAATATTTCTAAGATTTTTCTTTAGGTATCTTAATTGATTCCTAGCAAGGTTGCCTATTTGATGTTTTATACTTGATTATTTGTCTTGTGATTAATTTCTAGAGCAATATTGTATTTCGTGTAAGCTTCCTTCATTTATTTCTTTTTAGATTTATTTTTAACTTTATTTTCTGAACAAATATGAAACGAGCAAGGTTGGTAAAATATGATTTTCTAGCAATCTTAAGTGAATAAAATTTTTGGGTAAGGTTTACTAAAATGAGCTTTAACGAGCAAGGTTTTAAATGGGGAAACATTATTGAGCAAGGTTTTAAAAGTGAATAAATTTAATGGATAATATTCCTGTTTGACAGCTATTGACTCACTACAAGACAAAATGCATTTA
The DNA here is from genome assembly GCF_021521415.1 of Bidens hawaiensis. Taxonomy (NCBI): domain Eukaryota; kingdom Viridiplantae; phylum Streptophyta; class Magnoliopsida; order Asterales; family Asteraceae; genus Bidens; species Bidens hawaiensis. Next base: position 50,146 of record NW_027494684.1, on the reverse strand, counting down.
AAACCCACTTTCAAAAGGTATATAAGAGGGAGTTAGAGAAAATTCTGTCACTTTTCTCTCTCTCCTTCCACTCTCTTGCTCTCGTTTCAGAAACTCAACCGCCTTAACTCAATCATCTAAACTTCCTAACCCTAATTTGTCAACCCATACAATCCGACTCGGTAAGCATCAATTAAGTGTTTTCCGACAATGATTATGTAATAATGAGGATTTAATTTTCATGATTACTAACTCTTTGTTTGTTGTGTATGTTATAAATTTGTCAAAGCACACATTTTTAAAGACATCTCTTCTCTACTTCTTCAAATTAGAACCTAATATAATTCAAAGATATGAACTTTATGATTAATTTTACTTTGAATGTGTTTATTTGTTTGAACAGATATGGCGGGTGACGAACCGACATACCCGTTTGAGCACAAGCACAACGTGTGCTTTGTTACAAGTTACTCCAGACAATGAGGAGGTGACTCATATGATAAGGTGGCTCCAAAGATCGAATATACGCTTTTCCTTAATAGAGTGCCCTATGATATGTAGAAATCATTTGCTAGATTTCTGTCGCTTAGCCACATTACACGATGATATAAATGGTAGGCGTTTGGAAGCTACCGTGGCAAGGTAGGAGATCCATATAACTGAAAGATTAATCAGAACCTGCTTGCAATTACATGATGATGATCACAATCCGATTCATTTTCCAACTGATCATCTGTTGAAGATTTTTGTTCAAACTATGGGTTATCAAGGGAATGTCCATGAGGGACAATTCCAGAAGGGCATGTTTCTGAACATTTATCGATTCTTAATTCTGACATTATACAAGGCTTTGCCCCCTAGAAAGGGATCTTGGACACTCATGAGTCGAGATTTGGCAAATGCAACTATTTCTAGAGTTTATGATCTACCATTCAATTTTTCGAAGATGATTTTTGAAGGGATGGTGAGCATATTGAGGAAGCCTAATAAAGAAAAATTCCTAGCCTATCCCGGATTTCTGCAAATAATTTTTAATCATGAGCTACAAGGTTTACCCAGAATGGGGACAACACATATGCTGCAGAATCCAAATGTTTATAAACGGGTTGCTACTCTGGAAAGCACAAGCAGATTCAATCCAAATGGTGAGTTTGATGTGTTTCCATGGTTGGTTAACCATGATGTTGAGATAATGCCAGTTCCTGAGTTAACCTCAGAGGAGGAAGATGTTGAGGAGAGTGAGGATGATTCTGATGAGTCCGGAGATGATGATAAAAGAGATGGACATGAGGGGGGGGGGGCTAGAGGAGATTTTGTTGATGCTGCACAAATTCAGGGGGAGGATCAGCCATTACCCACAACACCACCAACACCTTTACCTACACCACCAGTCACACCACCTTCACCACTACCACAAACAGACACATATATACCATCCCCACCAACCTCACCACTAACCCAAAGCCCACCTGAAACCTTAAACCAAACACCACCTCAAACCATTGACCAAACTACATCCCAACCTTTAACCCAAACCCAAACCATTACCCAGGACATAACCGAGCCAACACATGAACCGTATATTCCACAATCACTTCCTACACACTTACAAAATTTTCCTCCAACACCAATTCAATTCCCAACACACTACCAGACTTTAGACCAACCGAATCAACCAACATTCACTACAAGCCCTCCTACCGACCCAATCCAACCACAATCGCAAACCATAGACCCACCCGCTGATACAACTTAACCATTACCTAATCCTTTCTCTGACACATCACCTAATACCCCTCCCCGTGGTAATTATGTTTTCAAAAGAAATCTTGATTTGATATGTGAAAATTTGGAGTTAAGGGGGGCAAATGCTGAGTTAAGGAAAGAAAATGGTGAACTGAAAGAACAGCTGGCCCAAGCTCTTCTGAAAATTCAAACCCTTGAGGTAGAGGTTGAGAAGACCTCAGCTGCCCCAAAACAATGGGAGAATATCCAAGTGGGCACTGTTGAGTGATGAAGAGATGGTGGATGTGGCAGTGGAGAAGTGGCTGATGGACTAAAAAGTATTCTGAATACTTATGCTGATAGTGATGTTGGGGAGAGTGCTGAGAGAATGATTTTTTATGAAGAATATGAAGTTGATAAATCTAGTCATGATGTACATAATTATGATGTGAATGATGAGGTATTGAATACTCTTTATGAAGACTCTCATGATGATTTGTTAAGGAAAGAGAAAGAGATGGATGCTGAGATGGAAAATCAAAACACTAATAATGTGATTACAACAGAAGCAATAGCAACTGATGCTGTTGCTACAGATGTGATGACTGATGTTGTGATGGATGAGGGTGACGAAGAGGTTGTACAAGATGATGATGATATGATATCCTGTATGGAGATTTTGATGATGACTTACTGGAAATGAGAAAAATATTATGGTTCATGAGGAAGAACTGAAAAGATTAGAATATGACATTGACAACTTTCCCTCTAAATCTGAACAAGAAAAGAAAAGAAGAATGGAGAAAGAGAAAGCTAAACTTGATGAGGAGGAAGAGCATGTTGTTATACAGAAGGAAAATGTTGAGGATGATGTAGAATATGAGAATGTGCAGGCTGCCAAGAGCAGGCAAATATAGTGAGAGAAACAATGGAAAGGGAATTTATTGCCCGGACCATGACTAAATAAGAGTTTACAGAGCAAGAGAATCTAATTGAACAAGCCAACATTGCCAAAACTTTGGATCAAGAAAGGGAAGAAGAGCAGGAGGTTATTGAAATGTTGATAAAAATGAAACTAGTTGAAGAACTTGACAACACTCTGGCTATAGTACTGTGCAAATTCAGTCAATCTCAGTTTGAACCTCAGAATGAAGATAAAGCTCCAACCACTGCTGAAAATATAAATGAAGAATCTGTTAAGCAAGTGAAAACTAAAGAAACTATCGAAACACTGTTGGAAAAGGCTTCAATGATACATGATGACTATACATCTAAAGTGAACTGGTTTGAAAAGATTTACACAAGAATGAGGAAATAGGATGATGAACTAGAATACACAGTTGAGAGTCCCAAGGAACATGAAAGCCCTATGATGGCTGTTCCTATTCAAATAATTATGCCTGAAGATGTACCTGATCCTAATGAACCAATAATAGATGCACTCGATGAATCAATAGAAAAGGATGATAACACTGAAGTTGAGGAAAGTGATGAAAGTGATTCTGATAATGATGATGATGATACTAATGATGACAATAATGATGATGATCAGGGTAATAATGCTGAAAAGGTTGATGTTGTGTCCTCTCAAGTTGAAATGACTGCTGAACAGAGGGCAAATATTCAAAAAAGTTTGGATGAGGCAAGAAGGAGTAATCCTTTGATAATCAAGTTGATAAGACTTGGATATGATTTGAACGACTGGCTCATCTGTCTGATGAGGAGCTACAAAAACTGATTGATAAGGAAGATTATGAGATTAGGAAGATAATTGAAAGGAAAAATAAAAATTCAATGAGGCATAGAGTGTATTTGAGAAAGCAAGGACTCAATGAGAAAGATCTGAGCAGAATGGTTTCGATGAATTGCAAAGAAATTAAAATACAACCAGAGAAACCATTGTAAGAGAAGAGAAGGAGAGGTTAGAAAGAGAAAGAAAGCTAGATGAAAAGATAGATGATGTGCTGAAGAAGTATGGAGGAAAATGTAAATACTTGGTTGATAGAGGAATGGCTCCTGAGTTGGTTGATAGTATGACAAAAGAAACAGTTGAGTCTCACTTTAGGAGATTGTCTATGAAAGATCAACCAGAACCCTCTGCAAAAAGACCATGACTTGTAAAATTGGCTGACAAGATTAAAGAGGATAAGAAGAAAAGATGGGAAGATGAACAATTGGTCTTATTGGAAAGATTGATGGAATCCAGAGGGAGATTACATGAGCTTGAAAGGATGAGCTGATTAGAAAAGATTGCTCCACTCTTGTCTGAAATGGAGAAAGATAATTTGGAAAGAGTTGAAGCATCCAAGACTCCTATCCCTGTGGAAATTAAAGCATAACATGTTGAATACAGAGATCCATGGGAGGATGAGGAGATGATTAAATTGTTGAGAGAAGTAATGAAAAACAAGGGTATGAAAGGAAATATGTTTGATATGTTGGGAAAAGCGCAACTGAAAGAATTGTTTTATGAGCAAAAAAGCTTAATGAGAGAAACTGTTGATGATAATTTGTAACTGGAGCTTTGTAACTGGACCAGATGGAGTGAGATATACACCAGCCAGTCAGCTTGGTGATGATAATTTGATGGATATGATTGACAGATTGTTCAGAGATGGAGGTGAAGATCTCATCACTCTAATGAATATGCCTGCTGAAATGGTAATTGAAGTGTACAAAAAGAAATTCAAGATAGTGGGGGCCACTAAACCTATAAAGTTTATTCCTACCAGTCCCTCAGCTTCAAGAGAACAAAGACCAACAACCATAAATGAGCCAAGAAGCACTGATTCACAATGACAAGAAAGGCCACCAACTGATGTGAACCTGCCAATATAACTCTTTTATATCTCTGTCTCTCAAACATTGAAAGTTGTAATGAAAAGTAGAGAACTGCGAGAAATTATTTTTAAGGATGATTTTGTAGAATTCAACAAAGAACAACTTGAAGAAATGGCAACTCTGAGGTTGTATGACTACCATAACAGGAACCGTCTTGTAGGTAGACAACAAAATGAGCTGTCTAAGAATTTGAGAAGAGAAGAAGGGACGGAATTCCCTTTGTAAAATCAAAAGAAGAAGTGGAAGTTCACTAAGCATGAAAAGATAGAGACAAGAAATTAAGTGACATATGGCATGCTGAATTTAAGTATCTCTCAAAACTCAAGAATAAAAATCCACTTGCAAACTTGAATACTTGCATCAGTATGAGAAGACAAATGACAAGGCTCAATCATGAAGTCCAGAAGAATTGTAGGATCACACAAATTGACTACAACAAAGATGAAGACTCTTACATTCTCGCAACTTTGATGGACTTATCTTGGGTTTAATCAAGACTGATGAAGACCTTACTTTCCTGCATGATGAGGATTTGAGAGACATAATGAATTGGACAATTCCTGTGAATCAGTCTCATCAACATCAACTGTTTATTTTCAAAGAGAAAGTAGGAACAGTAAGAGTAGATCGAAGACAAGCAGCCTCTAGCTCCAGAAGACAATGAAGATCTATTTTAATTTAGGCTTTACTTTGTAATGTCCATTGGACAGTATTCGAACAATGTAATACTTTTATTTTGATATGTAACTTGATTTTGATTTGATGTGTATTTTTGACTAAGTGTATGTAACCTTAGAGGTGTTTTGGGACAGCTGAGGTGTTCCAATCTTGGGGGGAGATTGTTGGGTCAATGATTTCACATGATATGACTTAAGAGAGATTGGAATCTTCTCAACACTCTTCTGATATGGTTAAGTATGGAAACCGAGCATACTTGGACTTCCTAGCAAGGTATTTTGCCTTTCGAGCAAGGTTATCTTCTTGAAGTCTTCTTAAGTGATAATCTGAGCAGGGTTCACTTTGTTTAGTAAAGGTGTTCTTCAAGTCAAGCTATTTACCAGCAAAACCTTGACTAAACCAAGCATATAAAGCCAAGTATTTGGAAGATCTTGCAAGGTTTCATCGATAAACAGTAGTCCGAGCACACTTGAAGAAAGTGGATCAAGAAATACTCTAAGTACTTTCTCTAGCAAGGTTCAACCCCAAGCAAGCTGCAATGCTACCAGCACAGGTTAAACAGTGTTACCAGCACACCTGAGTTTGCTTAATAAGTTATCTTTAATCAAAGGGTTGAAGGGATTCATGAAGAACAGTTTGCTCGTAGGACCATATCAAGCAAAGTTTGCTATGGTCAAGAAGATTTAAGTCTGCTAGTGAATATTTTCTTAGGAAAATACTCTAAGTAAATTCTACCCAGAGAATTGTTTGCCAGCACATTTCAAGGTTACCAGGTCTACTCGAAGAAGATAAAAGGCACAAAGTCTATCTGGAATACCTGTTTTTACACTTAGAATGTTTTGTAATATGTTTTCTGATTATGTACCAATCATTAGGGTTTCTAGAAGGCAAGACAGTTGTCCGGTGGTGGCAGGCCTATAAATAGAATAATTTAGGGCACGCCTACCACAGATTTAGCCACTTTACACTTTACAGACCTAACGAATATTCCTGGGTGAGTGTGACGGATGTCCTAAGATTAGTACGGATAAACATTCCTTACAAGAAACCCTAATTGATTTGCATTTGTATCAAACTTTCTATAAATGGAAATCTTTTTTGTGATTGTTTGTGTTTGTTACATTTAATAATCTTCAAGCAACAGATACTGTTTGTTAGTTATTCCGCCGTTAACAAATATCTATTCTTATCTTAATTAGCAAAGTCATCAACCTTCTTGATGACACATTTATTGTGTGGGTTGTGACATTTATTGTAAGTTTGAGTGATCAATATGGGACCGACATACGCCTTTTAAGTTTACACGACGTGTAGGCTATGCGCCGTGTAAGTTACACGTCGGATAAGCTTATACGTTCTAAACATTTCAAACACATCAATCGAGACGAACAGGGCTTAAACAATAGACATTATGCATTAACAAAATCCCACTTAGACGTTGCTGAGTCTTGATCATCAAAATCTTTAAAACCTGCATGACCTAAGACTATGCACTTACAAGTTCTCCCTTGGATCTTGCTTAATCTTGGTCTTTAAAAAATCTTCAACAACTTCAATGATCAAGGCCAAATACCCTTTTACGATATGCCTTCCGAACTTCTTATAACGATTTGACATTTGACTTATCTTTCGGCCTATGAATAGGTCTTACACCTTTCATGAATCGAATATTTGACCAGTAGAAAACTCTTCTCATTAGCTTCATGTTATGCCTTGAGCTCAAATTCGTCTTTATCTTGTTCATTTTCCAACTTCCTCCACTTTCTCTCCCACATAAAGATAACTCACATTAACTACAGCTGAAATTGTTGTGCTTGATCCACTCAAGTTCTACATTGTTGAAAAAATTAAGAACACCAGCGTATAGGTATCAAGGTGGTATAAGTTATACGCCGTGTAAGTGTTATACGGAGTTTAATATTTGACTTATACATAGATGATATGCGTTGAAAAGATTATATTACAGTGGTTTATAAGGAAACAAGTTTATTTGGCAAATATGTTTGTGAAAAAGAAAGTGTAGGAGTCTGAATTCTTTATATACCGGTAAGTTACACGTCGGATAAGCTTATACGTTCTAAACATTACAAACACTTCTATCGAGACGTACATGGCTTAGACAATAGATAATATGCATTAACAAAATCCCACTTCGACGTTTCTAAGTCTTGATCTTCAAAATCTTTAAAACCTGCAAGACCTAAGACTATGCACTTAAAAAATCTCCCTTGGATGTTGCATAATCTTGTTCTTTAATAAATAGTCAACAACTTCTATTATCAAGGCCAAATACCCTTTTACGATATGCCTTCTGAACTTCTTAAAACGATTTGACATTTGACTTATCTTTCGGCTCATGGATAGGTCTTACACCTTTCATGAATCGATTCTTTGACCACTAGAAAACTCTTCTCATTTACTTCATGTTATGCCTTGAGCTCATATTCGTCTTTATCTTGTTCATTTGCCAACTTCCTCCACTTTCTCTCCCACACAAAGATAACTAACATTCACTACACGTTGATATTGTTGTTCTTGATCCACTCAAGTTCTCCATTCTTGAAAAAAATAAGAACACCAGCGTATACGTATCAAGAGAGTATAAGTTATACGCCGTGTAAGTGTTATACATAGTTTAATATTTGACTTATACGGAGATTATACACGTTGAAAAGATTATATTAAAGTGGTTTATAAGGAAACAAGTTTATTTGGCAAAGATATTTCTGAAAAATAAGTTGTAGGAGTCTGAAACTTTTATATACTGGTCAAAACACGTACATAATATGTCTTGGACTTTTAGTGAAATTTGACTGTCAAATCTTCCAGGGTGAGGACAACATGGTAGAAAAGAGATAAACTTGTGGTTTTCCAAGCAGATAACGAGACCAAAGCTCATATACCACTTAGGTGACGTGTATGTTAGTAAGTTAGACGTTTAAGAACGTGCACAATGACAACTACTCACGAAGGTTAAGAGCAGAATTCATAACATGATAAAAACACAAAGAAATTTCTATAACCTTCTTTTCATTACTCAATAGCAGTGACATACAAAAGAATATGAGAAAAAGCCACATGTATTCACTAGAACCAAAGGTATGATTGGATATGTCAAACTATCTATTTATAGGTGAGCTTAGCAAGCATACGCCTTGTAATCTTACACGATGTATACGCTATATGCCGTGTAAGTTACATGTCGGGTAAGCTTATACGCTCTAAACTTTACAAACACTTCTATCGAGACGTACATGGCTTAGACAATAGACAATATGCATTAACAAAAGACAGAATTACAGAAATTGTCCTTTATGTTTACACCAAATTTCAGTGGTTGTCCTTTATCTTTAAAAGTAACATAATTTGTACTTTATGTTTCCAAATGTTACACCGTTTGTCCCTTACCCCTAACCCATATAGTTTTTCTCGTTAAATCTGGTCATGTGCGTTGCACATGAGGGTAAATTGGTCATTTTACTTGTTTAATTAAAATTACATTATTAAATAACAAAAAGACATAATTGAAATATATATCACCATCTCTCTCTCTCTCTCCATCCAGCCACCAACACCAATTGCCACCTACGCCAACCACCATCTTCACAAGCACCGCTGCCATCTCCTCCCCTCTTTCACCACGACCACCACCGGACCTACCCCCAACAAACCCAAGTTGCCAGATTCGTTCAGGTGACTGGTTTCAAGGGCATGGAAGCAACCTCCAAGTTTCCATTGCCAGATTCGTTTCTTGAGTTTATCAAATAGAATGGAATCGATCATTTAATTTACACCGCTGTTGATTTTCTCTTGCGTTATGTTTGGTGTTTTCAATTTGTCAATTTACACCACCGCCTGAAACACATATTCGCCGGAGATGCCGCAGCTATGGTTTCAATTTCATACCATCTTTCACTAATTAGAACTGCGGAGAGATCTTCTTCAAGTCTGAAGGTATTTTTGTGTGTGTTGAATTTCAAGGATTGCACAAGAATATAACATTTTGGACTTTGGGATTTCAAACAAACAAAAGTTTGTTTGAGATCAGAAGCATTGGTTCAAGTGCTTGTTATATACCCTAAAATCATCTTTTTTATTTAATAGTTGCATTTATTGTACATCCCATTTATTCATAAATCGGCTGTTATTGGGCCATCACAAACCACGTCTTCAATTAAGTTATACATGAATTGTGCTTCTCCGTTTTCAATTTTTAAAATGAATTAGTGAATTGAAACGTTAGGGTTTTTAAATCAATTGACCTACAAATTTAAGTGTTACTTGTTTGATTTCAATGGCAGTCGGCACGTCACTGAACCATGACTTTAATTTGGGACCAGTTGAGACTAAACCAGTGGGTTTAAACTTGGAAAACTGGTTAGATGAACCTGTAGATGACTCATTTGGGCCTCAGACCTAGGACTTTGCAAATCGGCAACACGAGTGGCATTTGAAGCTAATTCCGGTGGTGGTTGTGGTGTAAGAGTGGAGGAGATGGTGGTGGTTGTGGTGTAAGAGTGGAGGAGATGACGGTGGTTGTGGAGATAGTGGTTGCCGGAGGTGGTAATTGGTGTTGGTGGGTTAGTCGAGTGGGTGGATGAAGAGAGAGACAGGTTTACTTATTAAAATGTTTTTTTTAATGTGAAATGACTAATTCGCCCTCGTATGTCTTGCAAATGACAAAATTTAACGAGAAAAACTAACTGGGTTAGGGCTAAAGGACAACCAGTATAACATTTTGAAACATAAAGTACAAGAGATGTTAATTTTAAAGATAAAGGACAACCACTGAAATTGAGTATAAACATAAAGGACAATATCTGTAATGCTGTCTTAACAAAATCTCACTTCGATGTAGCTAAGACTTGATATTCAAAATCTTTAAAACCTGCAGGACCAAAGACTATGCACTTACAAGTTCTCCCTTGGATGTTACTTTATCTTGGTCTTTAAAAAATCTTCAACAACTTCAATGATCAAGGCCAAATACCCTTTTACGATATGCCTTACGAACTTCTTAAAACGATTTGACATTTAACTTATCTTTCGGCTTATGAATAGGTGTTACACATACATGAATCGATTCTTTGACCACTAGAAAACTCTTCTCTTTTGCTTCATGTTATGCCTTGATCTCATATTCGTCTTTATCTTGTTCATTTACCAACTTCCTCCACTTTCTCTCCCACATAAAGATAACTCAAATTCACTACACGTTGATATTGTCGTTCTTGATCCACTCAAGTTCTCCATTTTTGCAAAAAAAATAAGAACACCAGCTTATAGGTATCAGGAGAGTATAAGTTATACGACGTGTAAGTGTTATACAGAGTTTAATATTTGACTTATACGGAGATGATACGCATTGAAAAGATTATATTAAAGTGGTTTATAAAGAAACAAGGTTATTTGGAAAAGATGTTTGTGAAAACGAAGGTGTAGGAGTCTGTAACTTTTATATACTGGTTAAAACCACGTATATGACATGTCTTGGACTTTTGGGAAATTTGACTGTCAAATCTTCCGGAGTGATGCAAGCAAGGTAGAAAAGAGATAAACTTGTGGGTTTCCAAGTAGATAATGAGACCAAAGCTCAGATACCACATGTAGGTGACGTGTAGGTCCGTAATATAAAAGTGTAAGAACGTGCACGATGACATCTCATCACGAATGTTAAGTGCCGAATTCATAACAAGATAAAAAACACAAAGAAATCTCTTAAACCTTTTTTCATTACTCAATGGTAGTGACATACAAAGGAATATGACAAAACACCTCATTTATTCACTAGAACCAAAGGTATGAACGGATATGTCAAACCATCTATTTATAGGTGAGCTTGGCATGTATACGACTTGTAAGCTTACACGACGTATACGCTATGCGACTTATAAGTTACACGTCGGATAAGCTTATATGTTCAAAACATTACAAACACATTAATCGAGACGTACAAGGCTTAAACAATAGACATTTTGCCTTAACAAAATCCAACTTAGACGTTGCAAAGTCTTGATCTTCAAAATCTTTAACTCCTGCAACACCTATGACTATGCACTAACAAGTTCGCCCTTTGTTATTTCTTAATCTTGGTCTTTAAAAAATCTTCAACAACTTCAATCATGATGGCCAAATACTTTTTTACGATATGCCTTCCGAACTTCTTAAAATGATTTTACATTTGACTTATCTTTCGGCTTATGAATAGGTCTTACCCCTTTCATGAATCGATTCTTTGACCACTAGAAAACTCTTCTTATTTACTTCATGTTATGCCTTGACCTCATATTAGTCTTTATCTTGTTCATTTGCCAACTTCCTCCACTTTCTCTCCCACATAAAGATAACTCACATACACTACAAGTTGATATTGTTGTTCATGATCCACTCAAGTTCTCCAATTTTCAAAAAAAATAAAAACACCAGCTGATAGGTATCAATAGAGTATAAGTTATACATCGTGTAAGTGTTATACAGAGTTTAATATTTGACTTATACGGAGATGATACACGTTGAAAAGATTATATTAAAGTGGTTTATAAGGAAACAAGGTTATTTGGCAAAGATGTTTGTGAAAAAAAAGGTGTATGAGTCTGATACTTTTATATACTGGTCAAAACCACGTATATGACATGTCTTGGACTTTTGGGAAATTTGACGGTCCAATCTTCCAGGGTGAGGACAACAACGTAGAAAAGAGATAAACTTGTGCTTTTCCATGTAGATAAAGAGATTAAAGCACATATACCACTTGTAAGTGACGTGTAGGTCCATAAGCTAGACGTGTAAGAACGTGCACGATGACAACTACTCACGAATGTTTAGTGCATAATTCATAACAAGATAAAAACACAAAGAAATCTCTTTAACCTTCTTTTCATTACTCAATAGCAGTGACATACAAATGAATATGACAAAAAACCACATGTATTCACTAGAACCAATGGTATGATCGGATATGTCAACCATCTATTTATAGGTGAGCTTGGCATGCCTACGCCTTGTAAGCTTACTCGATGAATACGCTATGCGTCATGTAAGTTACACATCGGATAAGCTTATACGGTTTAAGCATTACAAACACTTCTATCGAGACGTACATGGCTAGGCAATAGACAATATGCATTAACAAAATCCCACTTCGACGTTGCTAAGTCTTGATCTTCAAAATCTTTAAAACCTGCAAGACCTAACACTATGCACTTACAAGTTCTCCCTTGGATGTTGCTTAATCTTGGTCTTTAAAAAATCTTCAACAACTTCAATCATCAAGGCCAAATACCCTTTTACGATATGCCTTCCGAACTTCTTAAAACCATTTGACATTTGACTTATCTTTCGGCTGGTCTTACTCCTTTCATGAATCGATTCTTTGACTATTACACCCCAACCTACGGCGGAAATGTCAGGGCGTAACTAATTGCTCACAGCTTTTCAAAGGTTACTATCAAGCAACATTATAAGTTTCAATATCTATTTAATTTATTTAAATGAACAGTTACATTTAAGTACATCAAGTATAAAGAAATTACAACAATGATTAATTAACTTTGTATCCTAAAAGGGCATCTCTACGTGATCTTCATCTTGCTAAACAACCAAGCTAATAACCTGCAAATGTGTATAAAATATATATTTGTCAACAACACATGTTGAGTGTGTAAAACACCAATTCAAGACACAACAATAATAATATATAATAAATAAATGAAGATGCAAACTGTTCCTGTGAGAATAAACAGTTAAACCGTTGCACATACACAAACAATCAACCATAAATAAAGTGCTAAATCGTTGCCATGCGAGTGGGCATTGGTTACCAAAAATGAGGTGTCGGTGAAACCATTGTCAATGCGTCGGACGCCGGCCACTACGACGGTCGTATGATCATACTAGACTGAGAATATGTTGGACATCTCCGAATGTGGTTCAAGTAAATCAAGTAAGCAAATAGCAAGTAAGGCATAAACTGATATACACACAAGGATTAAACAGTTGTGGTTTTGAATACTAGATAATAGATAAATACTGTAAATACGCATAATTCCCCAAAACGGTTAAAAATGAGTTAAAAGGGGGAGTGATTACTCACCTGATTAGAGGAACAAAATTAAAATGATGACGTTGGAAAGATAAACTCTTCGGGATTCACCGACAAGGATTCCTATTTAAATACAATATACATTAATGATGAATATATACTCGATTTAATGAATTAAGATCTTTGATGTGATTTGAGTTATGTTTGAGATTATAATATTGTTGATTGAATGATTGATTTTCATAATAATTATAATTGCGGAGATTAGTATTACTAATTATTATTTATAAGAAAAATTACTCCTTATGATTTATAAAAAAATATGATATGAGTTATAGTAAATATACATTTATAAATAAATAAGTGAAAAATGTGTAAAATAATAAGTATAATATGTATTATGATAATAATACATTCAAATAATTAACGCTTAAATAACTAAGTCATATTATGTTTTAATATTTAGATAAACCGTCATCTTAAGTTTATAACGAACATTAACTTAACTGTGTGTAGCAAAAAAAAAAGAGATATTTTAACATGTCGATTTAAAATCATATTTATTGTATTTTTATATTTAAGAAAAAAAAACAAAATAATACATATGTATATGTTTAATATATAACTATATATATAACAAGTTTATAAGGATTATCACGATGAAAAACGCCAAGTTAAAGAGAGTCGGTTTAGACAAAATTATAATTTATTGTTGTTATTATTAACCATATTAATTATAATCATTTAAATAACAATTAAATATATAAATAAACAACAAAAACCCCCCCTGCTCGGATTCGAACTTGGGTGGGGCAGCCGGATCACAAGAACAACACACCAACACACACCCAACTGCACAACCATGGTAGTTGATTAGAAAATTGGAACAAATCTTTATATATCATAGTTGTAAGAACCCCAAAGTGATAATAAACCCTAGATAATACAATTGCTTAATCTGTTATAAATCTGTTTAATCAAGTTTAGGGTTTTTGGTTAGCGTTCAACAACGAATTCAAAATATGTATTAATTACCTGAAAACACGATATATCAATGATGAACGAAGGAGTGAAAGTTGTGGCCAAAGGGTGAATCAGAACTGGCAATCGCAGTAACGATAGTACAATTGAATAAGGGGGTATTGAAGACGATGGTTTGACAATATCTCTGCAGTTTTAATTAGATTATAATGTTGGTTATGATGATTTCTCATAAACGGGTTTAGACGGTGAGAAAATTTAGTAATACGTATAATAATTGATCCAAACTTCCTAATCAATTGGGTCAGTTTGGCCGATTATGGTAAGGAGATTAATATAAACATATCAATTCCATATTAGGTGCGAGAATTTAGGTTCAAGAAACGTATACGGGTTGCGGGTTTCACTTAAAACGGATATATGGGTAAGGGTTAATGGATCAAAAGGCATAATATTGCAGTTTGGTCCTTTGAATATAGAGATGGGAGCAAATTAGTGTAGTAGTTTATGTTTTGGTCAAAAATGCCAAGATTTAAAAGTTTATAAATATGTTAAATATAATTAATTAAATAAATAGTTAATTTACTCGATAAACGCGGATTTTCATTGATTAAATTATCCGAGAAAATCAAAATGGGTCGGGTTACTAATACAATCTTAATTAGAATTTTCGAGTTGTTACATTGACCACTTGAAAACTCTTTTCATTTGTTTCATGTTATGCCTTGAGCTCATATTCGTCATTATCTTGTTCATTTGCCAACTTCCTCCACTTTCTCTCTCACATAAAGATAACTCACATTCACTGCATGTTGATATTGTTGTTCTTGATCCACTGAAGTTCTCAATTTTTGAAAAAAAAAATAAGAACACCAGAATATAGGTATCAAGAGAGTATAAGTTATATGCCGTGTAAGTGTTATACAGAGTTTAATATATGTCTTATACGGAGATGATACACGTTGAAAAGATTATATTAAAGTGGTTTATAAGGAAACAAGGTTATTTGGCAAAGATGTTTGTGAAAAAGAAGGTGTAGGAGTCTGATACTTTTATATACTGGTCAAAATCACGTATATGACATGTCTTGGACTTTTCGGAAATTTGACGGTCAAATCTTCCTGAGTGATGCAAGCAAGGTAGAAAAGACATAAACTTGTGGTTTTTCAAGTTGATAACGAGACCAAAGCTCTGATAACACTTGTACGTGACGTGTAGGTCCGTAAGATAAACGTGTAAGAACGTGCACGATGACATCTAATCACGAATCTTAAGTGCAAAATTGATAACAAGATAAAACACAAAGAAATCTCTTTAACTTTTTTTCATTACTCAATGGCAGTGGCATACATAGGAATATGACAAAACACCACATGTATTCACTAGAACCAAAGGTATGATCGATATGTCAAACCATCTATTTATAGGTGAGCTTGGCATGTATACGCCTTGTAAGCTTACACGACGTATATGCTATGCGACTTATAAGTTACACGTCGGATAAGCTTATATGTTCAAAACATTACAAACACATTAATCGAGACGTACAAGGCTTAAACAATAGACATTTTGCCTTAACAAAATCCAACTTAGACGTTGCAAAGTCTTGATCTTCAAAATCTTTAACACCTGCAACACCTATGACTATGCACTAACAAGTTCGCCCTTTGTTATTTCTTAATCTTGGTCTTTAAAAAATCTTCAACAACTTCAATCATGATGGCCAAATACCCTTTTACGATATGCCTTCCGAACTTCTTAAAATGATTTTACATTTGACTTATCTTTCGGCTTATGAATAGGTCTTACACCTTTCATGAATCGATTCTTTGACCACTTGAAAACTCTTCTCATTTTCTTAATTTTATTCCTAGACCTCATATTAGTATTTATCTTGTTCATTTGCTATCTTCCTCCACTTTCTCTCCCACATAAATATAACTCACATTCACTACACGTTGATATTGTTTTGCTTGATTCACTCAAGTTCTCCTTTTTTGAAAAAATTAAGAACACCAGCGTATAGGTATCAAGAGAGTATAAGTTATACGCCGTGTAATGTTATACGGAGTTTAATATTTGACTTATACGGAGATGATACGCGTTGAAAATATTATATTAAAGTGGTTTATAAGGAAACAAGGTTATTTGGCAAAGATATTTCTATAAAAGAAGTTGTAGGAGTCTGAAACTTTTATGTACTGATCAAAACCACGTACATAACATGTCTTGGACTTTTGGTGAAATTTGACTGTCAAATGAGGACAACAACGTAGAAAAGAGATAAACCTTTGGTTTTCCAAGTAGATAACGAGACTAAAGCTCATATACCACTTGTAGGTGACGTGTAAGTCCATAAGTTAGACGTGTAAGAACGTGCACGATGACAACTACTCACGAATGTTAATTACATAATTCATAACAAGATAAAAACACAAAGAAATCTCTTTAACCTTCTTTTCATTACTCAATAGAAGTGACATACAAAGGAATATGACAAAAAACCACATGTATTCACTAGAACCAAAGGTATGATTAGATATGTCAAACCATCTATTTATAGGTGAGCTTGGCTTGCATACGCCTTTTAAGCTTACTCGATGTATACGCTATGCGCCGTGTAAGTTACACGTCGGATAAGCTTATACGTTCTAAACATTACAAGCACTTCTATCGAGACATACATGGCTTAGACAAAAGACAATATGCATTAACAAAATCCCACTTCGACGTTGCTAAGTCTTGATCTTCAAAATCTTTAAAACCTGCAGGACCTAAGACAATGCACTTACAATTTCTCCCTTGGATGTTTCTTAATCTTGGTCTTTAAAAAATCTTCAACAACTTCAATCATCAAGGCTAAATACCCTTTTACGATATGCCTTCCGAACTTCTTAAAACGATTTGACATTTGACTTATCTTTCGGCTTATGAATAGGTCTTACTCCTTTCATGAATCGATTCATTGAACACTTGAAAACGCTTCTCATTTGCTTCATGTTATGCTTGAGCTCATATTCATCTTTATCTTGTTCATTTGCCAACTTCATCCACTTTCTCTCCCACATAAAGATAACTCACATTTACTACACGTTGATATTGTTGTTCTTGATCCACTCAAGCTCTCCATTTTTGAAAAAAAAATAAGAACACCAGCGTATAGGTATCAAGAGAGTATAAGTTATACGCCGTGTAAGTGTTATAAAGAATTTAATATATGACTTATACGGAGATGATACGCGTTGAAAAGGTTATATTAAAGTGGTTTATAAGGAAACAAGGTTATTTGGCAAAGATGTTTGTGAAAAAGAAGGTGTAGGAGGATGATACTTTTATATACTAGTCAAAACCACGTATATGACATGTTATGGACTTTTGGGAAATTTGACGGTCAAATCTTCCGTAGTGATGCAAGCAAGGTAGAAAAGAGATAAACTTGTGGTTTTCCAAGTAGATAACGAGACCAAAGCTCAGATACCAATTGTAGGTT
Organism: Bidens hawaiensis; assembly: GCF_021521415.1. NCBI lineage: Eukaryota > Viridiplantae > Streptophyta > Magnoliopsida > Asterales > Asteraceae > Bidens > Bidens hawaiensis. The sequence continues at coordinate 32,411 of NW_027494684.1, read as the reverse complement.
ACGTGTAGGTCCGTAAGATAAACGTGTAAGAACGTGCATGACGACATCTAATCACGAATATTAAGTGCAGAATTGATAACAAGATAAAACACAAAGAAATCTCTTTAACCTTTTTTTATTACTCAATGGCAGTGACAAATAAAGGAATATGACAAAACACCACATGTATTCACTAGAACCAAAGGTATGATCGGAGATGTCAAACCATCTATTTATAGGTGAGCTTGGCATGTATACGCCTTGTAGCTTACACGATGTATATGCTATGCGACATATAAGTTACACGTCGGATAAGCTTATACGAACATTTTAAACACATCAATCGAGACGTACAAGGCTTAAGCAATAGACATTATGCTTTACCAAAATCCAACTTAGACGTTGCAAAGTCTTGATCTTCAAAATATTTAAAATCTGGAAGACCTATTACTATGCACTAACAAGTTTTCCCTTGGATGTTTCTTAATCTTGATCTTTAAAAAATCTTCAACGACTTCAATCATCATGGCCAAATACCCTTTTACGATATGCCTTCCGAACTTCTTAAAATGATTTGACATTTGACTTATCTTTCGGCTGATGAATAGGTCTTACACCTTTCATGAATCGATTCTTTGACCACTAGAAAACTCTTCTCATTTGCTTCATGTTATGCCTTGACCTCTATTAGTCTTTGTCTTGTTCATATGCCAACTTTCTCCGCTTTCTCTCCCACATAAATATAACTCACATTAACTACACGTTGATATCGTTTTTCTTGATTCACTCAAGTTCTTCTTTTTTGAGAAAATTAAGAACACAGCGTATAGGTATCAAGAGGGTATAAGATTTACGCCGTGTAAGTGTTATACGAAGTTTAATATTTGACTTATACTGAGATGATATGCATTGAAAATTAAGAACACCAAAGAAACAAATTTTTTTGGCAAAGATATTTGTGAAAAAGAAGGCGCAGGAGTCTGAAACTTTTATATACTGGTCAAAACCACGTACATGACATGTTTTGGAATTTTGGTGAAATTTTATTGTCAAATCTTCTGGAGTGAGGACAGAAAGGTAGAAAAGAGATAAAATTGTGGTTTTCCAAGTGGATAATGAGACCAAAGCTCATATACCACTTGTAGGTGACGTGTAGGTCCGTAAGATAGACGTGTAAAAACGTGCACGATGACATCTACTCACGAATGTTAAGTGCATAATTCATAACAAGATAAAAAAACAAAATGAAATCTCTTTAACCTTTTTTCATTACTCAATAGCAGTGACATACAAAGGAATATGACAAAACACCACATTTATTCACTAGAACCAAAGGTATGATCGGATATATCAAACCATCTATTTTGAGGTGAGCTTGGCAAGAATACGCCTTGTAAGCTTACATGACGTATATGTTCAAAATATTACAAACACATCTATCGAGACGTACATGGCTTAAAAAATAGACATTATGTATTAAGAAAGTCACATTTGGACGTTGCTAAGTCTTGATCTTCAAAATCTTTAAAACCTGCAAGACCTAAGAATATGCACTAACAGATTCTCCCTTGGATGTTGCTTAATCATGGTCTTTAAAAAATCTTCAACAACTTCAATCATCAAGGCCAAATACCCTTTTACAATATGTGTTCCGAACATCTTAAAACATATTGACATTTGACTTATCTTTCGGCTTATGAATAGGTCTTACACGTTTCATGAATTGATTCTTTGACCACTAGAAAACTCTTCTTATTTGCTTCCTGTTATGCCTTGAGCTCGTATCCGTCTTTATCTTGTTCATTTGACAACTTCCTCCACTTTCTCTCCCACATAAAGATAACTCACATTCACTACACGTTGATATTGTTGTTCTTGATCCACTCAAGTTCTCCATTTTTGAAAAAATTAAGAACACCAGCGTATAGGTATCAAGAGAGTATAAGTTATACGCATTGGAAGTGTTATACGGAGTTTTATATTTGACTTATACGGAGATGATATGCGTTGAAAATATTATATTAAAGTGGTTAATAAGGAAACAAGGCTATTTGGCAAAGATATTTGTGAAAAAGAAGGTGTAGGAATCTGAAACATTTTAATACTGGTCAAAACCACGTACATGACATGTCTTGGTCTTTTGGTGAAAATTGACGGTCAAATCTTCTAGAGTGATGCAAGAAAGGTAGAAAAGAGATAAACTTGTGGTTTTCCAAGTAGATAACGAGACCAAAGCTCAGTTACAACTTTTAGGTGACGTCTAGGTCCGTAAGATAGACTTGTACGAAAGTGCACGATGACATCTACTCACGATTGTTAAGTGCAGAATTGATAACAAGATAAAATACACAAAGAAATCTCTTTCAACCTTCTTTTCATTACTCAATAGAAGTAACATACAAAGGAATATGACAAAACACCACATGTATTCACTAGAACCAAAGGTATGATCGGATATGTCAAACCACTCATTTATAGGTGAGCTTGGCATGTATACGCCTTGTAAGCTTACACAACGTATATGGTATGCGACGTGTAACTTAAACGTCGGATAAGTTTATATGTTAAAAACATTACAAACACTTCAATCGACGTTGCTAAGTCTTGATCTTCAAAATCTTATACACCTGCAAGACCTAAGACTATGCACTAACAAGTTCGCCCTTGGATGTTGCTTAATCTTGGTCTTTAAAAAATCTTCCACAACGTCAAACATCAAGGCCAAATAGCCTTTAACGATATGTCTTCCGAACTTTTTAAAACGATTTGACATTTGACTTATTTTTCGGCTTATGAATAGGTCTTACACCTTTCTGAATCGATTCTTTGACCGCTAGAAAACTCTGCTCTTTTGCTTCATGTTATGCCTTGAGCTCATATTCGTCTTTATCTTGTTCATTTGCCAACTTCCTCCACTTTCTCTCAAACATAAAGATATCTCACATATACTACACGTTGATATTGTTGTGCTTGTTCCACTCAAGTTCTCAATTTTTGAAAAAATTAAGAACACCAGCCTATAGGTAACAAGAGAGTATAAGTTATACAACGTGTAAGTGTTATACGGAGTTTAATATTTGACTTATACAGAGATGATATGCGCTGAAAAGATTATATTAAAGTGGTTAATAAGGAAACAAGGTTATTTGGCAAAGATGCTTGTGAAAAGGAAGGTGTAGGACTCTGAAACTTTTATATACTGGTCAAAACCACGTACATGACATGTCTTGGACTTTTAGTGAAATTTGACGGTCAAATCTTCCGGAGTGATGCAAGCAAGGTAGAAAAGAGATATACTTGTGGTTTTCCAAGTAGATAACAAGACAAAATCTCATATACCACTTGTAGGTGATGGGTAGGTCCTTAAGATAGACATGTAAGAACGTGCACGATGACATCTCCTCACGAATGTTAAGTGCCGAATTCATAACAAGATAAAAAACACAAAGAAATCTCTTTAACCTTTTTTCATTACTCAATAGTAGTGACATACAAAGGAATATGACAAAACACCTCATTTATTCACTAGAACCAAAGGTATGAACGGATATGTCAAACAATCTATTTATAGGTGAGCTTGGCATTTATACGCCTTGTAAGCTTACACGACGTATACGCCATGTGCCGTGTAATTTACACGTCAGATAAGCTTATACGTTCAAAGCGTTACAAACACTTCTATCGAGACGTACAGGACTTTAACAATAGACATTATACTTTAACAAAATCCCACTTAGACGTTGCAAAATCCTGATCTTCAAAATCTTTAACACCTACAAGAACTAAGACTATGCACTAACAAATTCGCCCTTGGAAGTTGATTAATCTTGGTCTTTAAAAAATCTTCAAAAACTTCAATCATCAAGGCCAAATACCCTTTTACGATATTCCTTCCGAACTTCTTAAAATGATTTGACATTTGACTTATCTTTCGGCTTATAAATAGGTCTTACACCTTTCAGGAATCGATTCTTTCACCACTAGAAAACTCTTCTCGTTTACTTCATGTTATGCCTTGAGCTCATATTCGTCTTTTATCTTATTTATTTGCCAACATCCGCCACTTTCTCCCCCACATAAAGATAACTCACATTCACTACACGTTGATATTGTTGTGCTTGATCCACTCAAGTTCTCCATTTTTGAAAATAATTAAGAACACCAGCGTATAGGTATCAAGAGAGTATAAATTAGACGTCGTGTGAGTGTTATACGGAGTATAATATTTGACTTATACGGAGATGATATGCGTTGTAAAGATTATATTAAAGTGGTTTATAAGAAAACAAGGTTATTTGGAAAATATATTTCCGAAAAATAAGTTGTGGGTGTCTAAAACTTTTATATACTGGTCAAAACCACGTACATAACATGTCTTGGACTTTTGGTGAAATTTGACTGTCAAAACTTCCGGGGTGAGGACAGCATGGTAGAAAAGAGATAAACTTGTGGTTTTCCAAGTACATAACGAGACCAAAGTTCAAATACCACTTGTAGGTGACGTGTAGGTCCGTTAGATAGACATGTAAGAACGTGCACGATGACATCTATTCATGAATGTTAAATGTAGAATTAATAACAAGATAAAAACACAAAGAAATCTCTTTTACCTTCTTTTCATTACTCAATTGCAGTGACATACAAAATCCCATTACAAACACTTCAATCGATATGTATATGGCTTTTGCATTAACAAAATTCCATTCGGACGTTCCTAAGTCTTGATATTCAAAATCTATAACACCTGCAAGACCTAAGACTATGCACTAAAAAGTTCTCCCTTGGATGTTGCTTAATCTTGGTCTTTAAAAAATCTTCAACAACCTCAAACATAAAGGCCTAATAACCTTTTACAATATGCCTTCCGAACTTCCTAAACGATTTGACATTTGACTTATCTTTCGGCTTATGAAAAGGTCTTACACTCAAGTTCTCCATTTTTGAAAATAATTAAGAAAATGGAAAACTCTTTTCGTTTGCTTCATGTTATGGCTTGAGCTCATATTTGTCTTTATCTTGTTCATTTTCCCACTTCCTCCACTTTCTCTCTCACATAAAGATAACTCACATTCACTACACGATATTGTTCTCCTTGATCCACTCAAGTTATGCATTTTTGAAAAAATTAAGAATACCAGCGTATAGGTATCACGAGAGTATTAGTTATACACCCTGTATGTGTTATACGGAGTCTAATATTTGACTTATACGAAGATGATATGCGTGGAAAAGATTATATTAAAGTGGTTTATAAGGAAACAAGGTTATCTGGCAAAGATGTTTGTGAAAAAGAAGGTGCAGGAGTCTGAAAGTTTTATATACTGGTCAAAACCACGTACATGACATGTCCTGGACTTTTGGTGAAATTTGGCTGTCAAATCTTCCGGCATGAAGGCAGCAAGGTAGAAAAGAGATAAACTTGTAATTTTCCAAGTTGATAACGAGCCCAATGCTCAGATACCACTAGTAGGTGACGTGTAGGTCCGTAAGATAGACGTGTAAGAACGTGCATGATGACATCTACTCACGAATGTCAAGTGTAGAATTAATAACAAGATTAAAAACACAAAGAAATCTCTTGAACCTTTTTTAATTACTCAATAGAAGTGATATACGAAGGGATATGACAAAACACCACATGTATTCACTAGAACCAAAGGTATAATCGGATATGTCAAACCATCTATTTAGAGGTGAGCTTGGCATGAATACGCCTTGTAAGCTTACACGGCGTATACGCTACTCGCCGTGTAAGTTACATGTCGGATAAGCTTATACGTTCAAAACATTACAAACACTTCAATCGAGACGTACAGGGCTTAAACAATAGACATTATGAATTAACAAAATCCCATTTGGACGTTGCTAAGTCTTGATCTTCAAAATCATTAAACCTGCAAGACCTAAGACTATGCACTAACAAGTTCGCCCTTGGATGTTGCTTAATCTTGGTCTTTAAAAATCTTACACAACTTCAAACATCAAGGCCAAATACCCTTTTACGATATGCCTTCCGCACTTCTTAAAACGATTTAACATTTGACTTGTCTTTCGGCTTATGAATACGTCTTACACCTTTCTTGAATCGATTCTTTGACCACTTGAAAACTCTTCTTATTTGCTTCATGTTATGCCTTGAGCTCATATTCGTCTTAATCTTGTTCATTTTTCAACTTCCTCCACTTTCTCTCCCACATAAAGATAACTCAGACTCATTACACGTTGATATTGTTGTGCTTGATCCACTCAAGTTCTCCATTTTTGATAAAAATTAAGAACACCAGCATATAGGTAACAACAGAGTATAAGTTATACGCCGTGTAAGTGTTATACGAAGTTTAATATTTGACTTATACGGAGACGATATCCGTTGAAAAGATTATATTAAAGTGGTTTATAAGGAAACAATGTTATTTGGCAAAGATGTTTGTGAAAATCAAGGTGTAGGAGTCTGAAACTTTTATATACTGGTCAAAACCACGTACATGACATGCCTTGGACTTTTGGTGAAATTTGACAGTCAAATCTTCCGGAGTGATGCAAGCAAGATAGAAAAGAGATAAAGTTGTGGGTTTTCATGTAGGTAAGGAGACCAAATCTTAATTACCACTTGTAGGTGGCGTGTAGGTCTGTAAGATAGACGTGTAAGAAATTGCACGATGACATATACTCACGAATGTTAAGTGCAGAATTCAAAACAAGATAACAAACACAAAGAAATCTCTTTAACCTTTTTTCATTACTCAATAGAAGTGACATACAAAGGAATATGACAAAAAAACCACATTTATTCACTACAACCAAAGGCATGATCGGATATTTCAAACTATCTATTTATAGGTGAGCTTGGCATGTATACGCCTTGTTAGCTTACACGACGTATACGCTATGCGCCGTGCAAGTTACACGTCATATAAGCTTATACGTTCAAAACATTACAAACACTTCAATCGATACGTACAAGGCTTAAACAATAGACATTATGCTTTAACAAAATCCCACTTAGACGTTGCAAAATCTTGATCTTCAAAATCTTTAACACTTACAAGAACTAACACTATGCACTAACAAGTTCGCCCTTGGATGTTGCTTAATCTTGGTCTTTAAAAGATCTTCAACAATTTCAATCATCAAGACCAAATACCCTTTTACGATATGCCTTCCGAAATTCTTAAAACGATTTGACATTTGACTTATCTTTTGGGTTATGAATAGGTCTTACACCTTTCATGAATCAATTCTTTCACCACTAGAAAACTCTTCTCGTTTGCTTCATATTATGCCTTGAGCTCATATTCGTCTTTTTCTTGTTCATTTGCCAACTTCCTTCACTTCTCTCCCACATAAAGATAACTCACATTCACTACACGTTGATATTGTTGTGCTTGATCCAATCAAGTTCTCCATTTTTGAAAAAATTAAGATCACCAACGTATAGGTATCAAGAGAGTATAAGTTATATGGTGTGTAAGTTTTATACGGAGTTTAATATTTGACTTATACGGAGATGATATGCGTTGAAAAGATTATATTAAAGTGGTTTATAAGGAAGAAGGTTATTTGGCAAAGATATTAGTGAAAAATAAGTTGTAGGAGTCTTAAACTTTTATATGCTGGTCAAAACCATGTACATGACATATCTAGGACTTTTGGTGAAACTTTACTGGTCAAATCTTCCGGGGTGAGGACAGCAAGGTAGAAAAGAGATAAACTTGTGGTTTTCCAAGTCGATAACGAGACCAAAGCTTAAATACCACTTGTAGGTGACGTGTAGGTCCATAAGATAGACGTGTAATAAAGTGAACAATGACATCTACTCACGAATGTTAAGTGCAGAACTCATAACAAGATAAAAAAAACACAAAGAAATTGATTTAACCTTTTTTCATTTCTCAATAGCAGTGACATACAAAGGAATATGACAAAACACCACATTTATTCACTAGAACCAAAGGTTTCATCGGATATGTCAAACCATCTATTTATAGGTGAGCTTGGCATGTATACGCCTTGTAAGCTTACACGACGTATACGCTATGCGCCGTGCAAGTTACACGTCAGACAAGCTTATACGTTCAAAACATTACAAACACTTCAATCAAGACGTATATGGCTTAAACAATAGACATTATGAATTAACAAAATCCCATTTGAACGTTTCTATGTCTTGATCTTCAAAATCTTTAACACCTGCAAAACCTAAGACTATACACTAAATAAGTTCTCTCTTGGATGTTGCTTAATCTTGGTCTTTAAAAAATCTTCCACAACTTCAAACATTTTTGTATTTGTTGGGACTTAATAGTATAAAGTCTATGGGCGGTGGGAAAGAGAGTGATACCGAGTTTATGGATTCTGACCTTAGAGTAATCATTCACCGAGGCACATTTTTGTTGTCAAAAGTTTTCTTTAAATGGTTTTTGATTTTAGAGGGAGTAATAGGATTGGGAAAAATACAAAAAGATTGTGATTTCAGTTTGTATAGATTAAAACCAATAACATTCAAATATGACCTCTCGCTGAAAATTATGTTAGTTTCCAAAGGACAAATATTTTTATATGTTTGGTCCTGATATTTACTTGTAAATATTCAGGAGAACCATTTACCTGAGAATGGAAAGTAACTGGGGCATTTGGTAAAAAATTTCAAAAACATTGAAAAATCTGAAAAATTCAAAAACAATAGAAAATTGCTCCTCATAATGAGTTTTGAAGCATAAAAGGAAAATGATAGTACATTGATTGTCATGTTCCAAATCCGGTAAATTGAAGAATAAAAGTCTATTGCTTAATATTCGGTGTATGGGTTGGCTTTTGAACAAAAAAGTAAGGGAATAAGTGATATAAACATAAATTGTCATGTTGAAAGATGGGTTAGTATTCTAGCAAAAGTCTAAGTAATGAAGGCAGAAATGTAATAGCCTGTCAAACTCAAGTCTTATGTTTTAGTAGGTCGCAAAAATAAATTGTTAATAAAGTGTTTTAAGTGTCTGGTACTTGGTCTACACTTCAACGTTGTATGGTTTTATGGCCTTCGATATTGTATTGATGGGATACATTTGGTTTCTGGAGCCATGATATCTTTAGGCGGTTTTCATCTGGGTATTCGAAAGAATATTTCAAATCCTGCTCAGGCGAGCGAACCCTTGATATGTCATTAAACTTGATCACTACGTACCAATTCACAAAATTTCACTACTGACTTGATCAAAAATGTTAAACATACATATGTTCCTCCCTTGCGCGCGTCTTAATACCAATAAGAAATGGACCCTAGGGGAATACGATGTAGGTAAGTCGACAGATGAAATCGTGCATACTCATCCTTGGTAAAGGAAGCTTGGTGTATTGCTAGATAACGGGGGTATGCCTTGTTTTGGAAAACCATTGCTATGAATTCCAAAAGTTAAAATTGTTTAAAAAAGTTTCGATCTATTGTTTCTAAGGTTTAAGTCAACTTGGGGTGATATGGTAAAAATCAAAATAATCCTGATTCAATATTAGAAATTGATAATGTTCTGATATTATGTGCTTAATAGAACCATAATCATATCACTGATGTCTCTGAATCTTTTGTAACAAAGGTTTAAGTGGACAACAATATCCATAGCCGACTTAACATTAGACATAATAAAACTGAAAAACCGTGACGGAAGAACTGATTAATCAATATGATTCCTTTCTTAACTCACAAAAATATGTGTTTTAGTATTATTTGTCTTTTTTATTTATCTTGTTTTGATTACATGCTTTAAAAATTTTCTTTTCTGAGTTATTTTTTTTTACTTTGTTGAAAGGTAATTCGGGTCTGGATATCCAAGAAACAGAATTGAGAGATTGTTTTCTGACAAAATGTTTTCAATATTGGGATTTAATTGAATTATAAAATTGATCGAGGTCATTAACTTGGACTTGGTTATTTTCTAATCAAAATTTTACAATTGTTTTCAAAGCATAGTGCCCATGTGTAAGATTATTCAAGGTCATTAATTTGGACTTGATTTGAATCATGTGTGAAAATTTGTTTTAAATGGTTTTTAAATGAAAAATGTCAAAAGTCAAATTTGATAGACTTATACGGACGTATAAGTCAAGTTGTGTTACGGACGTATAAGTATGGGTATAAAAGGATGTTATCCGGGTTAGTCCCTTTATTCTTAAAGCGCATAGCTTTCTTGAGACTTACACGCGGCTCATTGTTCAAATCTTTGGTCTGTACATCTGTGTTTTGTTTGTTCATTGTACTTGTGGGTGATTCGCACACTACAAGTATCATTCAAGGTAGAATTTTATACTGATTTGACAGGTCTTAACTGAGTTTTACCGATGAACAGTAACTGGTTGAATTTTGGTTTAATTTGACATAATCTGTTTGCTATTCATAGGGGTTTTTTTTGGGATTGATTTATAATGTTATTCCGAACTTACTCATATTTACTGGTCTGATTTTGTCCGAATTGATCAATTGTGTTTTTTACCTAGGTTTATCTTATAGGCGTATAAGCTTAGTGAACTTATACGGCATATAAGATCAACAAACTTATCCGTTTGTATTCTTATACAGTGATTGGTGTTTTACGTTAATGAGGTTATACGGTGGAAAATCTTATACGTGTTTGTACCTTATCTGTTTGAGAATGTTATACGTTGAATGAAGTTATACGTGAATAAAAACTTATAAATTTGATTTTAGAATTTTCTAACATGTTCATTGTTTGTTTGTGTATGTGCAAAGGTGTGTTCTAAGGATTTTGATGCAAATCATAATATTTGTGCTTTCCTTGATGGTTCTGATTACAAACTGGAACCTTTTCGTGTTATTCTACCATTATTTGATAGATCAAGGATTCATAAGACAATCAGAGCATATACATTTGTTATCAAGGAGCTGATTTTTGAATTTGGAACAATGCCAAACTTGAAGAGGAATGTATAAAGTCTGTGGTAAAGAAAAAGAAAATTATAGAATCTGAACAAGTTATTCGAGATATTCTCGAACATGGACATAAATCTTATTATCCTACATGTTTGGATGAAAGATTGGTTAAAGGTTGCTTATTGAGAATGAGATATCAAAATGAGTTGAACAAAGGATTCTTGAAGACTAGGCTTTCAAGACCTTACAAGTTTTTAGTTCATGTGATTGTGCATTGCTTTGGGCACAGGAAAGGTGGATACAAGGAGATATTTGATTATCATATGTGTATGATGACTGCTCTAAGCTTGAATCTGAAGTATAACTTTTCAAAAGTTATTTTTGAGCATATGAAGCTGCATTTCAACAACATCAAATGGTCGATGTATCCAATATTTATTCACCTGATTATTGATCATCAATTTCTGGGTATTGAGAAGTCTGGTGAAGTGATGAAGCTTGCATAAATGTCAGTAACCGGATGTGCTAAACTCAATACTTATAGAAACAAAGATGAAGATCAAATTCCAAAATTCAGATCTTTGTTTGGACATTTGTTAAATGATGATTATGTTGCTCCATCGAATAATCAATGGAGAAAGGATGATAGTGATTCGGATAGAGAAAATGAAAATGAGATAATGCAAGGGTTTGTGTCTTTAGGAGGAAAGTGGTTTGTTAAAGCTGAAGATGTTGATACTGCTGAAGGGTTTCAAAAGAATAAGAAGAAACATAAGCGTGCAGTAAAAACTAAGGTTGTCACATCTCTAGTTCATGTTATTGAGGAACCAATTCAAGATTTACAAGATTCTAATGTTGGAAATTCTGAGGATGATACTGAATCTGATAGGGAAATTCCTAAGAACTTATTATCTGATCCTCATGGTTTACATGATTTTCTGAGAGAAAGGACAAAGAAAAAGTCTGATGATAATGACGAGTCCTATATTCCTGAAGAAAGTCAAAATCAATTGAAGAAAAAAAACGTGTAAAACTTATGGTCAAGAGGTCTGTGATTGATAATTTCTTAGTTGATGAACCTGATGAGCAAGATAACCAACGAGTGAATGGTTATAAAACTCCTGAGGTAATTGAATTTTCAGAATTTGGAAACTCGTCTGAGAAGACACCAGCTGTTGAGGTGAACTTAGATGACACTATTGATCGTTGGTTGAAGACACCAAGGTTTACTCCGAAAGTCCTTGAAGATTTACACCAGAAAACACCTACAATTGATTCTAATGCTGCAGATCCTAATGTGTCACAAAAATCTTTTTCCGATGTATTTCTACAAATAGATGGACCATCGAAAGAAGATGTTGAGACTTTGAAGGAGAAAGTTGCTGATCAAGAGGTGAAGATTGATAGTTTGATTGATGATAATATTCGTCTTCGTGCTGATAACATTGATATTAAAAAGAGATTGGACGAAAGCGAACGAAAGAGAAAACTATCTGATGATCTGCTCATGGAATACATGAAGTATTTAGTTATAATTAAGCAGAAGTTGGGTGTCACACCCCGGTTTAGGGCCTAGGCGTGTGACCACAAGTTGGTACATGTTTTGTAAATACATCAGAGTTGCTGGTTATTTTAGCGGAAGACTTGGGTTGAATAAAATATTAATTTATTTTAAAATTTCTCGGATAATAAATACCCGGTGTTTGATTTATAAAGCTTGTCGAAATACCGTTTGCAATATTTTAATAATTAAAAACTGAGCCATCATTACCTTGCGAGCATCTAACTCCATGAATGTCTTGATACCTGTACTAATTTGTATTCCCTGAAATGTGGGGAAAAATACGACAGCTATATACTGGTGAACACGTATGACTCAATAAAATATTTGAATGACATTACAATACAAATATAGTTTTCTCTACAAGCTTAGAAGAAGCATTTCCACTTCTTGTCTATGTACCACTGCCCTACACACACAATTGTTCCCGAGCCACGTAGCCCTTACTGGGAGACTAGTTATGACCATTAGCCCGCGGGCACGTAGCCTTAGAATGATTAGGCTGAACGGTTATGTTTGGATCCAGACACATGTGTATTCGGCCTGAGTTGATTTTATTCTCTACTTTGTATTATAACGTTTTAGAGATTACTTGATCTCATATAGACATTTGATTGACTCGTTAAGACAAACACCCGTTCGTCTTATTGAGTATAAATATGTTTTGACTGATTAAAAAGGTTAACGTATTCACATGTGACTGTCTGTTCTGAATGATATGGTGATCTCGTTTGAAACCTTGACTGTGAATGAATGAATGATTGATTGATGATTGGCCTATAAAATAGGTTTATATGAATACCCGAATCATTTCGTGATCCAGTTATAGACCTTTAGTCTAGTTTTGATAGCTTTAAACCTTGATTGATCATTTGTTTGAATAAAATATTGAGACCTATAGCCTTTTGGTTTATATACCAAACATATACTGAGTTTCTTCTTCATAAAGAAACATCTATAAAATGTTTCTTCTTCAAGAAGAAACATTCATCGACTGCTAGCTTTGAATGTAAAATCTTATGTTTCTTAATCATGAAGAAACTATAATTTGACTATATCCTTATGAATGAAAAATATGTGTTTCTTAATTGTAAAGAAACATTACTATAATCCTTGTATGTTTAAAGCTCATGTAAACATATTTATGATCAAGGTTTGGGCTATGCCCCTAACTATGGTCTAAGCCATGTAATATAATAAAATAATGACTTAGGCAGAAGCCCTACCTTACACGGCTATTCGAAATTCTTATTACTAAAATTGATTGAGCAGCACTTCCACTCTCTATCGCGTTCTAGAGCTTAGACTGTCGGAACCTCAGAACTTGACACGTACTACGATACTTGGCACGCAAAACGAGGCGACATATGGTGGTCTTCGTGTCGTGCACGTACTTCGAGATAGAACGTCGGGTTATTTTCCGGTGGCACGCACTTCGAAGTATCGTCGGTATATAGCACGGATTACGAGGTGACGGTTGTCGGGTCGGGGCACAGAAACCGAGGTAGTGAGAGAGTAATTCTAGAGAGAGAAAGTGAACTGGTGTGAGAAAATGAGATGCCATAAACCCATATTTATAGGCTGATCTCGCAACCCATCGCAATACGCGATGGGTCTTGGTGATCCCGTCGCGTATCGCGGCGTCGTATATTCTACGCCGCCTTACAACAAGCTGACACGTGTCTTGTTGTGTCATCAAGGTCCATCGCGATACGCGATGACCTTTGTTCTGGGCTCATCGCGTAGCGCGATGGCTTCCTGAATTTAATTTTTTTATCATTTGTTTTGTCATGAAACTAAATCAAACGCATGCTATTTGTTTAAAGATATGAAGATCTTTATATGGTATATATAGAAGGTGTTGGGTCGGTTTGTTTATTGAGATATTTTCTCAATCATATCCATAACACATATGCTATATTATTTGTGTTGAATCATAACAATAAACGTGGCTTGCAATACACCACTTACTCCCTAATATAATTTGTTGTTTCTAGTATTATATATTGAAGTTAAAGAATGAGTCCACGGTATTAGTTTCTTCAAGTTGAAGATTGTGTGTTTATAATTTTGTGGATTTAATTTATTATTTTTAAAAGACCATTTCTTCACTAAATATTCAACTAGTAATATGAACTCATCTTCTCATAATCGAGCTCATATGTTTTATCATTTATCAATGTCAGAGAAGTTTTCTCTTTCTTATGTGGAATTTATGAACCTATTTTTCTTATTTACTAATTTTAGAGAATAATTTTGATCCTTCAACTTTACTAAGTTGTCAAATTTTGACCAAAATTTTGGGGATGTTTCATTGGGAGTACGTTTAAATTCGGAAGTTGATCAAGCTGAAGCTGGTAATATGGTGGTTGAGAGAGTAAATGGTGGTGATATAGGTGTATCTGAGGCTTCGTTTCGTTTTGAGTATGATTTAGGTAAAGCTACTGATAAAGGCAAGTAAACAATTGAAGAGACTATTATTGAAAAGGTGGTAGAAGCTTCTGTACATGCTGGTGAATCTAGCCATGTAGAGATTCATATTGAACAGCAGATTACTGCTGAAAATGATAGTGTTGTTGAGGAAGAAGAGGATAAAGATGATGAAGAGAGGATATATTTCAGTGGTACTGATGATGATTTTGATGATTTAGATGACGATGATACACCACAAGGTGGTGCTAGTTCGATTATTGGAAACTCAAATAAGAGATTTGAACCTGTAGGTGGTGATCCTCAAAATGATAATACTCCACAGGATTCAAAGTCTAATAAAGCACCAATTAACAAAACAGTGGAGGAATTAGAAGAGTTGGTTACTTCAAATGGTCGAGTTACAAGTGTGGTTGATGAACTAGAAGAAAGGGATATTTCAGTTGATAAGTCTGAATTAGCAAAGATGTTGGATATTTCAATGGACGATTTGATTCTTGACTTTGAAAAAGATATTCCAGAACTTGACATTGATGCTGATTTGTTAAATACATATGGCAAGTTAATGGATCAACCTGAAGCAGTCAAGTATGTTCGTGATGAAGAAGAGTTTGATACGTTTGATGAAGTATTTGATGTGGAAATTGTGAAGGAATCTAACCCGAACAAGCAAGCCAAAAAGTTTAGTGAAGATGAAATTAAAAGCTGGTTTCCTGATCGAGTTGATATTCCAAAACAAGTGTTCAAGAATCCTGTGAAATATTACCAGAAGACTGGAGTTGATACTGCAATGGGAAAGTGTGAGCATTGCTTATCTGAGAAAAATCAAGAAGATTGGAATTAGACGATTATTTGGAGTGCAATACTTTGATAATTTGATGGAATTGAAGAGTTTTCCATGGTTTGATGAATATGACGTTGATTTGTTATACAAACCGAAAAATAGTCTAATGGATATCGTATGGAGGTTTATGGTTAACGAAGCGAAGCGAGGTCTCAAGAAATGGACTCCTCAAAAGCCTAAAGTGTTCAAATATAAAAATCATAAAAATCTTGAGGGGGGGGAGTTGATCCAAACGTGGAGATGTACAAGGCCTAATTCTTTTCGAATTATTCCTTTGTACCCAATGGAACATGATTTTCATTCTTACTTCCTGTGTTGGTCTTATCTGGCATTGACGGGTGAAGCAAGTATATATTTGGATCGGGGAAATTCAAAGTATGATGTGATAAGAGTATACGATCCGATGTGGTTGATTATTTGTTCGTGGAAAGATATTGAGATTGTACATGTTAATAAGATTCAATGTAATGATGAAAGTGTGAAGACTCCAGCCAATCAGTTTCAAAAGGTTGTAGTTTTGGGTTATGACAAGAAGATACATTCTCGTAGAGCTTGGGAGACAAATTAGATAGCGGTTAGTGATGAGCAGGAGAAAATAGAAGCTGGACTTGAAGCTATGATTTAAGATAGAGTTAAAGAGGCGTCTTGGAACAAACTTCAATATAAATACATGGGTGTGTCCAAGCCTACCTCTCAGGAAAGGAGTACAAAGCCATCATTCGAGGAAACTAGGAAGGAATACCGGAAGAGAGTTTTTGGGAGTGATTAAAGACCTAGCAATATCCAAGGGGGAGTTTGTTAGAGCATTTTTGTCTAATGCTTGGTCTAGTGGGCTTAATATGTCATTTTGTATTTTGTAAAGGTCTAAACTGTCATTAGGTGAAACTTTGTAAAGTGAAACGTATAAGTAAGATGGCGTATTAGCTTATACGGCCGTATAAACTTATGCGGATCCTGATCTTATATGTTGTCACTAATCACCAATATATAGGATTTTGTTGGTGCATAGATGTCAGTAGTTCATATGTCTAATGTCTGTAATCGAGTCTGTAATATTGTTTGTGTATTTGTTTGTAAAAGCGAAGTTGTTGACAAGTTCGCTTAGGCGAACTTGTTAACCAAGCGAAGTTGTTGACAAGTTCGCCTAGGCGAACTTGTTAAACGAGCGAAGTTAAGGACAACTTCGCCTGAGGCGAAGTTGTCGTGTATTTATATAGTATACGGTTTATCGTTTGATAGTTGATCGAGTAGTTCAGTTTACGTGTATTTCAGTGAGTCTATTGACGTGTGATCGAGAGTCTGTAAGTAACACGGTTCGAGTTATTAATATAACGTGGGTTTGTTCGTATCGTGTTCGTGTGTTCGTGAGCTTATATTCTACGTCCGTAACGATCTACACAGGGATTCCGCACATGTGTATATCGGGATATCTCGTGTGATCCGTCCAGGGAACCTACAATTGGTATCAGAGCTTTTGCTCGATTGTGTGGTTCGGGATATTCACGCGGGTGTAGAATTCGTTCCA
The DNA here is from genome assembly GCF_021521415.1 of Bidens hawaiensis. NCBI lineage: Eukaryota > Viridiplantae > Streptophyta > Magnoliopsida > Asterales > Asteraceae > Bidens > Bidens hawaiensis. The sequence goes on along the minus strand of NW_027494684.1, from coordinate 15,196 downwards.
TTTCGGGTATTACCGGGACGAGTTTGTGGTGTTTTTGCTCATTCTAGCCTCCTACCAGTGTGTTCAAGCCATTAAACCGTCAAAATCGTCGTTAAAATCCGTTTTTCAGATCTGCAGAAAGTTTCAGTTCGTCAGGCGAAGTTGCTGTTCATCAGGCGAAGTTGCCGTCAGGATACGTAGGGTTTCAGCGAAGATATAAGGAGAAGCGAAGTTATTCACAACTTCGCCTACCTCCTCAACTTCGCCTAACTCAGCGAAGTTCTCCTCAAGTTCGCCTATCTCAGCGAAGTTTTCTTCAAGTCGCTTACTTTCTAAGTTCGCTTACCCTAAGCGAAGTTATTCTCAACTTCGCCCAGTTACGCGAATTTAAGAAGGATCCAGCGAAGTTATTACTTAAGCGAAGTTATCCTTAACTTCGCCTACAGTACTGTTCAGAGGAAATTTCTTAACTTCGCCCTTTTCAGAATTTTTCGGGTTTCTTAGTCTTCAAGAAGGATGTCGTTGATCAACATTTCAGAGCTTGTAAAGATGGAAGTTGAAGCGGGGTCAGCTACAAAGGCCCCAAGGTTGCTGAAGGGAACCGATTTTGTCGCGTGGAAGGATCGGTTCATACAATACGTTAAGTACCAGGATGCGAAAATGTGGGTATGCATCCAAGATGGATATATTCCACCAATCATGGAGTATGAGGGTCGAGACCAAATCAAGAAATACAGTAAAATGGAAGAGGAGGAGAAAAAGATGTATGAAGCCGAGAGCAAGGCTCATGCTGCAATCACAATGGCTCTTCCACAGGAGATCCTCCATACATTCAGAAAGTATACATCAGCTAGAGAGCTTTGGGAAGCTCTTGAGAGCAGATTTGAAGGAAATGTAGGTATTCGGGCTTCAAAGATAAAGTTGCTCAAAACTCAATTTTCAGTCTTCAAGTACTTGAAGAACGAATCTCTTGATGATATTATCACTCGATATTATCATCTAATGACTGAACTGAGTAACTACTCCATTTCCTACCTAGAAGAAGAGATTGTGGAAAAACTTCTCGATGCTCTCCCACCAAAATGGGAGATGTATACTGTACTGATGAGGGAAGACAAGGACTTCCCTACTTATGATCTTGAAACCACTGTCAACAAGCTCAGAACTTTTGAGCTTAATATGGTAAGAAAAGAAACATCTATGGATCAGGTTCAAGATCCAGGCATGTACGGTGCTAAAGTAAACTCCAATTCAAGTTCAAAGACTGATTCTGCCGCCTACTACTCGAAGGGTGAGTCGGGTGCCAATTCTTCACAGGAGGGGCAAGTGTCAGTAAACTCAAATGGGGATGTTTGCTTTGTTGCGGGTGGATCAAGTGGTACTCAACAGACAGCAAGCAAGATTAGTGGATCTTCAAGTTCCTCAAGCAATAATTACTCTAAGATGCCAATGAGCGTCAAATCTGCTGAAGAGCAGTTTGGCCTCTATGCTTCATTTATTGCTTCATATGAAAACTATATTCAAGGAAAGGTGGTTGATCCAGCGATGCTAGATGAAGACTATGACCAGATCGATGCTGATGATCTGGGGGAGATGGATTTACAATGGCAGATGGCCATGATAGTGAGGAGAGTGAAGAAGTTCATGAGAAAGACGGGGAGAAAGTTTGTTGGTGGCAGGCCAGGGGTTCGACAAGTCTAAGGTGAGGTGCTATAACTGTCAACAAAACGGGCACTTTGCCAAAGATTGCAGAAACGAGCGAGTTGAACCTGGTCAGGGCCGGTCTACACAGCACACTCGGAGTAGTAAAGAAGTCAATGCCATGCTGTCCAGAGAAGCAGGTGAATACAACTGGAACCTGCATTTGAATGAAACTAGTGAGCAGGCAAATATGGCTAAGGTTGAGAATGAAGAATGTGAGAAGACTACCGGAGAAGAGAAAGCTACTGGTAAGGAAAAAGCTTTCATGGCTGATAACAAGGATCAACTCTCCGAGGTAAGTTCTAAATCTATTTGTACAAAATGTGAGAATTTGTCTGAGCAACTTGCTACCATAACTGATCAGTATGTTCGTTTAGACGCTGAATTTAAAACTCTTAAAGAAGATCATCACTTTATGAAAGCAAGAGAAAACAGTTACAAAGTTAAAATAAAAGCGTGTGAAAAAGATGTTAAAAGCTTAAAAACAAAACTTGCTGAAAAAATTGAAGTAATTGATCTAAGTTATGAGGTTTTAGAAGAAAAGACTAAACTGATTGCTGAACGAGAAAAGCAGATTGCTGACCACCAGGTGAAAGTGGTGGAACTGAACCGAAAACTTGAACAGTTCAGAAATTCCTCAGCTATTCTTGATCACCTTGTTAGTGATCAAGGTACCTCTACAAAGAGGGGAGGAATTGGTTATCACGAGGTTCCACCACCTTATAACCACAATTACACTTTTAACCCTAGTGTTCAGAAATCTGTTGATTTTGAAGTTCCTCAGACAGCTCCAATCAAGGTTGCGAATAAAGAACCAAGTGTTAGTAGTGGCGAAACGAGTTCGCCTATTTCTAGTGTGAAAATTTCTGTTACGAGTCCAGTCTCATCGGATTCGGATAAGTTGTCCGAATCAGGTAAGACAAAGGTGAAGGTAGTGTTACCCACTGGTGGAGAAAAAGATAAAACCTATAAAAAGAGTACTCCACTCAACCCGTACGTCCCACCTTATGTGAGACGAACGGCCGGCAACACTGCCTCGACATCCAAAACAACCTTTGAAAAGAAAATGGAGTATAGGTGTTGTTTTAGGTGTAATAAGTTAGGACATCTTGTTGCAGATTGCCCTCTGACGCCGAAAGTCAGAGGTGTGAGGCCTATTAAAACTGAGCATAAGCCAAACGGTAATTTTAATACTGCTAAAAATGAAAACCCTTCAAATTTCCGAAATGTAACTAATTCGGGTTTTCACAGAAACAAACCTCAGTTTAACAATGCTAATAACCAAACCACAAGATATAATACTTTCAATGTACATAGGTTTGGAAGGCCTCACACTCAATTTCCAAGGAGATTTCCTAATAGGACTGACAGGAATTATCCAGATGCTAACTTTGGAAAGCAGAAGTACGGGATGTATAGATCCAAGACCAATTGGTCTTGGGTCCCTAGATTCTAATCATTTGCTTTATTGTGCAGGAACAGTTGAACAGGGCTGCCCACAGTCTTTGGATTGTAGATAGCGGCTGTTCCCGGCACATGACGGGTAACAAATATTTGTTGCACGACTTAAAACCTGTTCAAGGAGCGAGAGTTAGTTTTGCTGGTGAAAGTGGAGGAAGAATTACGAGAAAAGGAACGGTGTCGAATGGGAAAATGACACTTGAGAATGTGAATTTTGTAGAAGAGCTGAAGCACAATCTGCTGAGTGTGTCGCAGATTTGTGATAAGGAGTACACTGTTCATTTCACGAAGAATGAGGCGATCGTGTTGAAGCCTGGTTTTCAGATACCAGACGAGTGGATAGTGACGAAAGCTCCACGTGATACAAATACTTATGTGATGGATATGAGGTCTACTGAAATGGCCACGGGAGAATCATGTTTAATGACGAAAGCAAGCGAATCGGAATCTGAATTGTGGCACAGGAGGATGGGGCACATTCATCTTCGGAAGATGAACCACATTGTCAGAAATGGGCTTGTGATGGGCGTTCCCTTGAAAAGTTTTAACTTTGAAGACAAATGTATTGCATGCAAGAAGGGAAAGCAACACAAGAAATCCCATCTCACCAAGAAGGTCAACTCTATTGCTAGTACTCTAGAACTGCTTCACATGGATCTCTTCGGTCCCGTGAATGTAAAAAGTCTAGGAGGTACTTCTTACTGCTTGGTGATCACTGATGACTACTCGCGATATTCGTGGGTATATTTTCTGAAATCGAAAGATGAGACGGCTCAAATGGTGAAGAATTTGATTACTAAAGTTGAGAACGTCATGAGTAAAACAGTTAAGTTCATCAGAAGTGACAATGGGACTGAGTTCAAGAATTTTGAAATGGAGATCTTTTGTCTTCAGAAAGGAATTGAACATCAATACAGCGCTCCGTATACTCCGCAACAGAATGGAGTGGCTGAAAGGAAGAACCGAACTTTAATTGAAGGAGCCAGAACTATGCTGGCAGATTCGAAGCTTCCTGTGATGTTCTGGGCTGAAGCAGTTGCTACAGCCTGCTATGTTCTGAATAGAGTGTTAACCGTTAAGAGACTTGGTAAAACTTGTTACGAGCTTATGCATGGAAGGAAGCCCAACTTGAGTGGTCTTGAACCATTCGGGTCCCCTTGTTCGATCTTGAAGACAAACTCTAAATTTGGTGAAGTAGCCGATGAAGGAATCTTAGTCGGTTATGTTGTTGGTACACCCAACAGACGTGTCTTCAATACTTCGACTTGCAAGGTGGAGGTGGTGTGTAACACTGACATCACAAGTTACCAACCGCCAAAACCTAGCAATGGACCTGCTGAGCTTTTCGACTATGTTAAGCTTTTTAAGTCGTTTAACGTACCGGATTTGGAGATTTCTGAAGAAGAAGAAAGAGCTGCGACGAAGATGATACTCGATGAGGAAGAAAATCTATTGCAAAGACAGCTGATTGATAAATGTCAACCTTCCTCATCAAACACTATCGGTACCCCTGCTGCCTCTGCTGAAGAAGAATTTATCAATCCTTTTCACTCTCAGCATGAAACAACCATTGATGAGATCTCTTCTAATTTGGAAGATAATTTGCATGTCGGTTCTGTTCCGACCACGAGAATTCATAAAGATCACCCTTTGGATAATGTGATTGGTGATGTGTCCTCAGGTGTACAAACGAGAAGTAGCTTGAATGAACATACCTGTGTTTATACAAGCATTAAGGAGACGGGAATAATCGATGAATGCCTGTATACCTGCTTTATAAGCCAGATTGAACCGAAGAATTATCAAATGGCTTTAAAGGACAGCTCGTGGGTCGAAGCCATGCAAGAAGAGTTGGCTCAATTCGAGAAGATGGAAGTTTGGACTTTGGTTGAAAAACCAAAGAATGTGCATGCGATAGGCACAAAATGGGTGTTTAAGTGCAAGAGAGATGATAAGGGGATTATTATAAGAAACAAGGCGAGGCTGGTCGTTAAAGGTTTTAATCAACAAGAGGGGATTGATTATAACGAAGTGTTTGCTCCTGTCGCCAGGTTGGAAGCCATAAGATTGTTTTTGGCGTTTGCTGCTTATGAAAAGATGAAGGTGTTTCAGCTAGATGTGAAGAGTGCGTTTTTGAATGGGAAAGTTGATGAGGTTGTGTATGTTGAGCAACCTCCGGGTTTTCCTGACCCAGACTTTCCAGATCACGTGTACAGGTTGAGCAAGGCGTTGTATGGATTACATCAGGCACCTCGTGCCTGGTATGCAACTTTATCGGATTACTTGCTCGAGAATGGTTTTGAAAGAGGGAAAATTGATAGCACGTTGTTCTTCAAAAGAGATGGAAGCGACATCCTGCTGGTACAAGTCTACGTGGATGACATTATATTTGCTGCATCAAAAGTCTCCATGTGTCAGGAGTTTGAAGCCGTCATGAAGAAAAGGTTTGAAATGAGTGCTATGGGTGAACTAACTTTCTTTCTAGGATTGCAGGTTGATCAGAAGAAGGACGGGATGTTCATTCATCAGACGAAGTATGTTCATGATGTGCTCAAGCGCTTCAAGATGGAGGATAGTTCTCCATATGATACTCCAATCTGCGTCAATCACAAATTGGGTGCTGAAGTAGACGGTGATGCAGATGTGGACCCAACTTAATATCGGGCAATAATAGGTTCTTTAATGTACTTAACTGCATCTAGGCCTGATATAATGTTTGCTGTTTGTCTTTGTGCACGTTTTCAGGCAAATCCAAAAGAATCTCATTTGAAAGGTGCAAAGAGGATACTGCGGTATCTCAAGGGCAAGCCGAAGCTGGGGTTGTGGTACCCGAGAGGAGGAGACTTGGAGCTGGTCGCTTACACAGATTCTGATTATGGAGGGTGAAATCAGAGTCGGAAGTCAACAACTGGAGGATGTCAGTTTCTTGGTGGCAGACTGGTGTCGTGGCAATGCAAGAAGCAGACTTCAGTCGCAATTTCAACCTGTGAGGCAGAATACATGGCAGCATCCAACTGCTGCTCTCAGGTTCTTTGGATTCAACAACAGTTGCGCGACTATGGTCTGAATTTCTTACTTACTACTATTTGCATTGATAACACAGCTGCTATCTCAGTAACTAACAATCCCGTGAAACATAGTAAAACTAAACACATTGACATACGTCTTCATTTCATACGGGATTGTGCTGAGAAGAAACTGATAATACTTGAAAAGGTGGATACGCTTGATAATTTCGCTGATTTATACACTAAAGCGTTTGACAAATCCAGATTTCAAAACCTTATTGAACTGAATGGGATGATCAATCCCGAGTAACCATGATTTTCTTGTGTTATTTAAAAAAAAAAAAAAAAAAAAAACGTCACTAATCGCTTAAAATTATGTCGGTTACATTAGTTTGAAGGACTTGTCTTCGGATATGTTTTGGTCCTCATTTTCTACTTGTAGATTTTGAGGATAGCCATTAACCAGATTACTGATAGTGACCGGGGCGGTTTATGATGGGTTTTTCATTCTTTCGCTTAAAATTAGTCGATCATACTTAGTTAGAAGGACACATACTAGTATGTGGTCGGTCCAGCTGATCCATTGGATCTTCGGGATAGCCGTTTACCTGAAGACTTTGTTTTGGTCGGGGCGATTAATGTTAAAATTTTGAAAAGAAAAAAGGGGAAATGAAATTATTTTTCAAGTCTGTTACTTCGTAAGAAGTTCGTTAGCTATGTTAAACGGAAAATTGATCCAACCTTGGAAAATGATAGTATACTGATTCTGTGTGCTTAACTAGTGAAGTTATTAGGCTTAAAAGGCTTTAGGACAATCATTGTATGTCATGGTAACTTTTTATGGTGCGTAAAAGTAGATGTGATACAAACTAAATTTACTTGATTTTACGTGGAAACTCCTTAGGAGTTTTGCATGTCTTCATATATATCTTTCCGAATGATAGGCAGAAAAGCGATTACCCAGTCATACACGAGCCCATGTGTGTTCTGATTCCCGTGAAGATTGCGTGTCAAGATACTGCAGTGATCCAGATTCGGGACTTGCAGTAAATTTCTACTTTGAAGTCTACGTGTAAAAAAAAATATATATATATATATATATATATATAATATTTGGAGTTATTGAAACATTTAAGAGATGACAAAAAATCAAGACTTCACAATCATTGAGTAAGAGAGAAGAACGGGAAGCAGATCAAGAGTACTTACAACTTAATCAGACACTATGGGTCGAAGTCAATTCGGGGTGACTTGGGGAAAGCCAAATACGCTTTGAGGATAGATAGGAGACATCAATATTTCTGAGTTGTTGCCCACTTAAATTTTGAGGCTTAATCGAACCTAACTCGTATCACAGAAACGATGAAAACCACTTTAAGTTATACCTGCTTACAACCTGTCTCTATATGTCATAATACAGCTAAACACGGATCTATGTGACAGTCACGTAGTTAGTATGATTCATGTTCGGATCTTTTCTAAAACGTAGCAGTCCCTATCGAGACTGAAATTTGATCCCTTGTACTTTAAATTTTTTAAGTTTTTGTACTTCGATAGTTTTATGATTTTTTAACTGGTTACTTAGAATTGATCTTGTCATTTATTTCTTAATGGGAAGTTTTAAAGAGTTAATTGAAAAATGTTCAAATTATAAGGTTTGATTTTGTAAATATATAGGCGATGTTGTTGAACAGGCGAAGTTGTGGTTAACTTCGCCTAGGCGAAGTTATCTGTAACTTCGCCTGAATAACTCCGCCCATATATAAGGATTATCAACAGTCATTCCTGTTCATTTATCTCAATCTCAGCGAACTTATCGTATCCACAGCGAACTTACTTTTCCGGCGAACTTGATATTTACACCGATTACGTGTTATTTATTCCCGATTTTCACACCGATCAAAGGTTCGAGATGTTGTTTTATCATATATTACAAGTTCGTTCATGCTAATCAAGGGTCTTTTCGACCCGGTTATTAACCTCGAATCGTCGGACATTCAACCGAGTTTCATAACTTGTGTTTTAACGTGTTAATACACATACTGATCGTCAACATGTCCTTAAAACTTGTGTTTAACAGTATTTAATCGTCTAAACTAGCCGAAAACATCAACTGCACGTTGTTCCATTAAACTTACTGTCGCCGATTCAGATTCAGGCGAAGTTAGGGTTTAGGCGAAGTTATCCGTAACTTCGCTTGAAGCTTAAGTTCGCCTGAGGCGAAGTTATCCGTAACTTCGCTTGAAGCTTAAGTGTTGAATGAAAAGAAGATATTCTATATTCCTGCTTGGAAGGATGAAGCAAGGAAATATCAGCGAGTAGTCACGGTGTGTGTTAGAGGAGTGCACGCATGAAGATACAGGATTACGAGACAAGAGCTGAAAGATCAAGATATGAAGCTACTGCCAAAGGGGAGTCTGTTGGTGCATAGATGTCAGTAGTTCATATGTCTAATGTCTGTAATCGAGTCTGTAATATTGTTTGTGTATTTGTTTGTAAAAGCGAAGTTGTTGACAAGTTCGCTTAGGCGAACTTGTTAACCAAGCGAAGTTGTTGACAAGTTCGCCTAGGCGAACTTGTTGAACGAGCGAAGTTAAGGACAACTTCGCCTGAGGCGAAGTTGTCGTGTATTTATATAGTATACGGTTTATCGTTTGATAGTTGATCGAGTAGTTCAGTTTACGTGTATTTCAGTGAGTCTATTGACGTGTGATCGAGAGTCTGTAAGTAACACGGTTCGAGTTATTAATATAACGTGGGTTTGTTCGTATCGTGTTCGTGTGTTCGTGAGCTTATATTCTACGTCCGTAACGATCTACACAGGGATTCCGCACCTGTGTATATCGGGATATCTCGTGTGATCCGTCCAGGGAACCTACAGATTTCTCTTGTTAGATTCACATCAGTTGAAACAGTTGTAATTCAGTTTGTGCTTTCAAAGTTATATCAATATACTGAGTATTAAGAGTGTTTGTGTTGTTAATCGCTTTATGATATTCTTTCGGTCCTAATCATTACGATTCTACATACATGATTTTTAGCATGATTAGGATTATGTCCTTATAGAGAGAGACATAAAGAACCTTAGCGGCTTTCAAACTATTGCTAAACCACTTTACGAGCCTTCTACTAAGGAGTATACTAGAAAGGTGGGATCCATTATATGCACAGTATAAGCAGGCGCTTACAAGGAAACTAATGGTGACATACTTGAGCACGAGTAATGAACCAGTGGTATACCAAGGGGGAGAATGTTGGGCCACACTTAATGGTTTACGCTTATGACATTGGGGTTTGTATTGGGATATTATATGTAAACCGAAATCCATGATTATGGTGGGCTTAGTGTAAGTTTGGGCCTTGGGTTAACATGTATATATATATGATGTATTTTGGATGTTTGAGGTTGGTCATTCAAGAGAGATATAGAGAGAGAGAGAGACGTGTTATCATCTTGTATTTATTTACAAAGGGCTTAAGCTCCTGACGATATAAAGATGTGTTTGAAGCATTACAGTGTTCTTATTGTGTTTATTTGCTTTAAATTGAATCAATTTGTTGTTAGATTCCGCCTAACAACGAGTTTGCGTGATATCACATTGAAAGATCCTCTCATGGTACTTACAAAGTTGGTCAAACAAGACATTAATGCACATCCAAAAAATTTTGTCTTTATTTTTTACAAATAAAACCGGTGCTCGCCAAGGTGAATAGCTAGGTCGTATGAAGCCCCTATCTAGTAACTCTCGAAACTGATAGAAAGTTATTGCATTTCAGAAGGTACAAGTCGGTAAGGTGCCTTAGAAATGTGAACTGATCAAGTATTAGGTCAATACGGAATTCAACTTTACGGGTCGGTGGTAAACCAGGTAACTCATCTGGAAATACATCTGAATAATCCTATACCACTAGGATGTCTTCTATACGTTTTTCATCGGGGTTCTTAGTTGTTACACTTGCTAAGTATACCGTACAACCTTTGCGCAAGTACATCAGTACATTAAGTTGGGATACGAGAGGCAATACGTTACCAGATTTCTCTCCTTGTACAATGATCGCTTCATCATACGAAAGGGGAATTATAACTGTTTTATACTTAGATAGCTAGTTCATACCGACCATTAAATCAAAACTTCCAAATTCTACTGAGAGTAAATCAATAAGGAATGGTTGGTCATTTAGGATGAGGGAACAATATCGGAGTATTTGGTTAACGGTTATAGACTTACCGTTAGTGAGCTCTATAGTATAAGTATCTATTAGTTCACTAACTGATATATTTTACAAAAATTAACAGATACAAAACTCTTATTAGCTCCCATATCAAACAAAACTGAAGCATGCTGACCGGAAACTAAGAATGTACCTGTCACTGCGTTCGGGTCATGTCGCGGTTCACCGGATCCTATTACAAAAGCGCGTCCCCTGACTGGGTTGGAAGTTAATGGTTGTGCTTGGATCTACCTCCTCACTGCACCTAGATTCAGTTTGGGGCAGTTTCTCCTGAAATGTTCCGTACTGCCACACTCATAATAAGTGTTTTGGACAAAAATCTGCTAAGGATAATGTATCCAAATCCGTATTTGTGAGGTATAGTGCTATGATAATAATAATGAATATGTGAACAAAATGGATATGAACACCGTGATTTGTTGTAACGATTCCGGCAAATTCAGGTATACCCTAGCCGGTATATACTATTTACGTGTTATTTAATACTGAATATATGAATTATAATGTGTTTATACGAGTATATAAGATTCACAGTACGAATTATACTCGAATGTACAGCTAGTCGTATTGGAATTACGATTAACCGATGAACGGTTATTGAAACCCGAACGAATCGGGGATTACATTATAGACGAAATATATAATGTTTAGTGATGTTTACGAAGTATTAAAGCTTCGGGATAAGTGAATTAAAGCACAGAAAAGATTTTTCGATTTAATGGTACGTCGGTACGTTAAACGAAACCTTTAATGCCAAACCAAGCAAAAGGCGATCGATCAAGCCGAAAAAGATGCACAATTACCGACAATATGATGTGTTAAGTCAATAAATGTCATGGTTTAAGTTTTTAAAGTTTTTAAATCGGTTTTATATAAATTTCATTCTTAAGCCGAAAAACGACCGTTTTAGCCTCGTTTTAAGCCGACTTACACGTTTAACCGAAAAACGAACTGAACCAGATTATCCAAAACATTATCCAGATTGCGTAATCTGAACTTGTGGCCAAGAATGAGGGAGTGGGCCCCACCCCACCCCCTTAAGGGGACCAATCGGATCAAGGGGGAACCCCTTGGCTTCCATTTTTCTTTTTTCTATGATCACACTCTCAAAATTCTCTCAACCCTTCATACATTCATCCTAAATCCTTGATTTTTAACAAGAATCACAAGGTAAAAGCATGATTGTAAGGGTTAATTCATAGTTTTAATTCCATAATCTTGAGAAAATGAGGTTTCAAGTGAAAAATGGGTGAAAACCCGAGATGAAACCGATTCTTGCATGATCAAGTGATGTATACAAGTTATACAAGGGATCTTGGTCCAAGAAAGGAGTTAAAAGAGTCAAAAACGAATTTTTACGGTTAAAATCTTTGTTTTGATGTCTTAACCGAAACCATGAAAGAAATGGCTTGATTGTGGGTGTAACTTGCTTGGTGTGGTGTTATTGTGCTTGTAGGTGTTATATCTAGTTGCTAGCAAAGGCTAGAAAGCAAGATCTTGGCGATCTAAAGCTAGAAACACAAGGTAGTTCGGTTTTTTCGTATGATTTATATGATTTGGACAGATTGTGATAGACTTAGAGTTGAGTCATGAAATTTCACAGAGATGATCTACACATGAAAATATGAGATCTGTGAAAATTTGGTAATTTTTGGACAAAGGATGAATATTTGGTGAATTTAATGCTCGGTTTTGGCTAAAAATGATGAAAAATAGTTAAACATCATGAAAAATTCTGGAAAATTCCAGATAAGCTTTTTATAACATATAAAAGTCACACACAAAATTTCAGATCCGTTGGAGAAGTCTAAGTAGGCTTTTCGGTAAAACGAGTTCTAGGGTTTTCTAGCTCGGTTTTGGTGAAAATGGCATGAAAATGAGATTTTGGTTCTGGAAAAATTACAGGGAACTATGTGGATGCCAGGGGTCATCCCAGAAAAATTTGGGATTTTTCTAAGGTCGTTTGGTATTTTCGATATATTTGGTGTTTAAATGACGTTTAAAAATAGATAAATAAATGTTAAATATAAAAATTAATTCTGGAAATATTTTTATAAAATTCCTTACTGTCAAAAAGTGATTTGTGCAAAATTTCAAGATCCGAGACTAAACGGATAATTATTTGTGCTAAAAAGAACATAAAAACAAACTTTTAAAGCTTAAAACGCGTAAACCGGCAAAGTTCGCCTAAGCGAGCTGACTGGTGTATAAAAACCCTAAAAATGGACTATTTTCATGAAACTAAGTTAATCAAGTAAAAATAAATCATCCGAAAATAATTCGGATGATTTGGGTAATTTTACCCGATTTAGCAGTTTCCGGTGTATTAACGACGGAAACGGGTCCCGCGGCCAAACGGGGCGTCTAAACCGAGCTCTAAATTCACGGCTTTAACTAAAATATCAGTCAAACACTATTTTCGGGTCGTGTGTGACCAAACTCATTTTTGAAACATAAAAACGGATAACCGTGCTAGGCACGCAAAACGGGGAACACATAATAATAATAATAATTTTGACGGATAAACTCTAAGAGATATCACAATCTGAGTCCTGAGAAGTGTCTCTGGGTTAACATTGTCCCCGGATCGAGTACAGTACTGGGTTAACAGTGTCCCCAGATGTACCGGTTGACACGGATTTAATTTATGGAAATTGTATAGTAACGACTTAGGTATCATATTACAGATTTAGGCTCATAGCTGTACACTGTACTACATACTGACTCACGAGAAGGTGAGTTTCACGAGCCCCTTTTTACTGAACTGTTTTAAATATTTTCCCGGGGCGGAAAGCATGTTTCTATCAAAATGTTTAAGTACATGCTGATCGCATGGAAATGAATGTATTTATATAATGTTTATTGTACGGGAATCGTACGGTAATGTATTAAGATGGAAATTGTCTGAGTTGCTAACATTGTAAGGCCCGAAACAGTGTTCTGGGTTAACAGTGTCCCCAGAGGTTATTAAATGTATTTCTGGGTTAACAGTGTCCCCAGAGGTTATTAAATGGGTTTCTGGGTTAACAGTGTCCCCAGAGGTTATTAAATGTGTTTCTGGGTTAACAGTGTCCCCAGAGGTTATTAGATATGTTTCTGGGTTAACAGTGTCCCCAGAGGTTATTAGATATGTTTCTGGGTTAACAGAGGTTTCACTTGTGGGCTCGGCATAATTTCATCGCTAATATATGATTATTATAATGAATTGTCATGGTTTATTTAAATTAGTGAAACTCACCAACTATTCGTAGTTGACCCGTTTTCCTTACATGCTTTCTAGGTACACCCAAATTGGAATGAGTGATACGTGCTTGATGATGTGTGCTATTTTGTGGAAGCTTAAGGATCTATATTTTGTATTAAATATGTTAATGTACTATCGGTAAAACTTATGTGATAACGCCTAGACGGTAACGAAACTCGGAACAATGTAATACGTTTAAATTAATGTAGTGGTGTTTTCTTTATAAGCAATGTTGTTGATATCAGACGTGTCTGTTGCATCCCGTTTACGTTTCCGCTGCGGTTACGGGGTGTTACAGAACTTGGTATCAGAGCCATTGGTTATAAAGAATTAGGATGTCTTTAAAAGATACCTAAAATATAACCAGTAGCTCAAGTGTTATAGGATCTGAATATCAACTAATAATTTATTGTGACGAGATCTGGATGAACTTGGATGGACAAGTGAGTTATTATGGTCCGGAACATAATAACAGACTTGTCTGCACGAGGGAATTCAGGGGAAGTCACGGGGGACTTTAATAGGTAAAATTGGCAACATATGTGCAAATATATGATAATATTGTTATGTGGTCAAGTTGTATAAGTAAGTGTATATTAATTTGATTATGGTTTACACTATGGAAAGAACTATATGTTTGATTAACTTGTGTGCAGGTAAGAATGTCGAGAACTCATAGTTTGTCGGTGGAGGAGGACCCGGAGGAAGTCAGCTCCGGGAACTCTGGGAGTCTACGCATATCATCCAGCTCTGAGCCTAGTGAGGCTAGTCGTAGGAGCTCTAGCCAGTCCTCCCCAGTCAGGATTGTCAGATCCCCCACCCCACCCGCACCACAGGCCACCCCTATCCCTCCCGGATTCGGACCCCGCCTCACGGCGCGGATCAGTGTCCCGCATGTCCCACCTACCTCTCCCCCACCCAGACCTGCTACCCGTCGGGGCGAGTCCTCCCGCTCCCAGCCTGAGCCTGTGACTCCACCTGTGTGGGGTCTCCCTAGGCAGAAAAGGGACGCGGCGGCATGGCTTCGAGTGCTCACCGAGCAGGTGAATGAGCACTCCGCCGCCTTGACAGTGGGAGTGCAAAGGCGGATGTATCTGGGGGACTGCATACTGGACCACCAGTATGCGATTGCGCAGTTGAAGAGGGAGTGCTCATACTCCCAGTGGATGATCGGCCGGATGGAGACGCGGATCCGGGGTATGTTGGCTGTGATGGTGGTGTTGGTGGCTGTGTTGGTGGGGTTGGTATACCACCGTGTTTAGTTGTGTTAGGATGGGAGTAGACAGGGACCGCTTTTTGATACTCTGTGTAAGCAGTTAGTGGTGATGCTAACATAGAGTGAATCTTGTGTAGTTATAATACAACCACTGGCCCTTAGGGGGTCTCTTTTGGGGTATATCATTATAGATACTTTTGGGTATCATTCAAGCACTGACCCATTGCGGGTTATGTCGAGATGATGCCGACATAGGCCCTATGTATGAAAACTTAACCTATGTAATGGTGATAGGGAAGTAATGTGAACGGATGTTTGTGTAATATGTACTAATGTTTATTAATGAATGGAATG